>NW_024879214.1:7180-51454 GCF_018340385.1 Cyprinus carpio | reverse complement strand
CGGAGACTCACTGACTGCGCAGGCTCGCGCTGCCGGGCGACGGCGCAAGTAGCTGGTAGGCGCCTCGACCTGACCGGAGAGCGAAAGGAGAGGGCGTCTGCTCGTGGACGCGACCCCTTGGGGCTAAGGACTGGCGAGGTCGCGCCGTCCGGGGGCCGGACTGCGCCAGGGCAGTGCGCGCCGCGGAGACCGGTCGCTGCTCCTAATGTGGTCTCGCTCTATGGCTGTTGCTCACACATCACGTACAACACACACACACCCACACACACCACACACAAAGACACTATAAAATTATATTATATCTATATATTATATAATTTATAATAATATATATAATATATAATTATATTTATATATATAAGTATTGTAACAATTTTCATAAGGATTAGTTTTTTAAAACATCTTATAAGTTAACATGTACGTTATTTATATAGCATTTTTAAATCTTAGTTAATATTATGTTCAAAATGGATTACTATATTATTAATTAAAATTTATAGTTAATGTACATCAGTTACTGTACCATGAATTAACATTAATTTTTTACTAACACAAACAAATGCAGTAAAAATATGTTGTTCATACTTAGCTTGTACTAATGTTAAAGACTATATTATTTAACTATATTATTTAACATATATATATATATACACTCACCTCTAATCACCTAAAAGGATTATTAGGAACACCTGTTCAATTCTCATTAATGCAATATCTAATCAACCAATCACATGGCGTTGCCTTCAATTCATTTAGGGGTGTGGTCCTGGTCAAGACAATCTCCTGAACTCCAAACTGAATGTCAGAATGGTAAAGAAGAAGGTTGATTTAAGCAATTTTGAGTGTGGCATGGTTGCTGGTGCCATATGGGCAGGTCTGAGTATTTCACAATCTGCCTCAGTTACTGGGATTTTCCGCTGGCACAACCATTTCTAGGGTTTTACAAAGAATGGTGTGAAAAGGGAAAAAACATCACACGTATCGCGGCAGTCCTGTGGGCGAAAAATGCCTTGTTGGTGCTAGAGGGTCAGAGGAGAATGGGCCGACTGATTCAAGCTGATAGAAGAGCAACTTTGACTGGAAATAACCACTCGTTACAACCCGGGGTATGCAGCAAAGCATTTGTGAAGCACAACACGCACAACCTTGAGGATGGGCTACAACAGCCAGAGGCTTGGGAACGGGTACCGACTTTGCATCTCCACTAAGGCATAGGAAAAGAGGCTACACAATTTGCAGGAGCTCACCAAAATTGGACAGTTGAAGACTGGAAAAAAAACTGTTTTGCCTGGTCTGACTGCGTCTCATTTCTGTTGAGACATTCAGATGGTTAGAGTCCAGAACGCGTAAACAGACTGAGGAAATGGATATAGCCTTGTTCCACTGTGCGGATGCCGGTGGTGGTTGTAATGTGTGGGGGGGGTTCTTGCACACTTTAGGCCCCTTAGTGACAACTGGCATCGTTTAACATGCCAAAGGCCTACTCTGCGCATTGTTTCTGAACATGTCCACGCCTTATGGCCACCATGTTCCCATCCTATGATGGACTTCCAGCAGGATAATGCCCCGGTCACAAAGCTCGAATCATTTCAAAATTGGTTTCTTGAACTGACAATGACTTTCACTGTACAAAAAATGGCCCCACAGCACCAGCTATCAACCCAATAGAGCATCTTTGGGATGTGTGGTGGACGGGGAGCTTCTTCCCTGGATGTGATCCCACAAATCTCCCATCAACTGTCAAGATGCTATCCTATCAATATGGGCCAACATTTTCTAAAGAATGCTTTCAGCACCTTGTTTTTTTTGAGACTGCAATGCCAACGTAGAATTAAGGCAAGTTCTGAAGGCGAAAAGTGGGTTCACACACAGTATAGTATGGTCTGTTCCTAAATAATCCTTTAGGTGAGTGTCTCATCTATTATATATAATATATAAATGTAATATATATATACATATCTATATATATCTATATATATATATAGTCTAGAATTATTAATGTTAATTACAGATTGTCGAAAATATCTGTTACAATAACTAATATTTTTGTTATTTCAGTTTTATTTTAAAGATAGTTGTATGTCCTGTGAAATAATATGAACATTAATATTTTTAACGATAGGATGTAACTAACATAAAAAAAGAATCATAAAATGATAACTGAAAAACAGATTGTTCATTGTTTAGTTCATGGTTAGTTTATTGCATTAAACTAATTTAAACCAAAGAGAGCTTGATCATAAAATTGTGTGCCCCAACTTTTCATGATCTATAACCATTTTTAAAAATCCTTTAATTGATCTATAAACATTTCTGGGAAATGATTATATTAAACGTATATCAGTACCAGTAAAAGTCATTGGCTTTTTAAAATACAATATTTTTTTTCGTGAAGATTTTTATACCATGCATTTAATGCCTCCTATTACAACGTTGTTCTACAACAAATTATTTGAAAGTACTCCCTATAGCTCCATTCTAGTGGTTGGCCATGATGTGGTATTACACCACTGCAATGTTTTGGTGTTGCGGGTATCTGAACCAGTCAGAATTTTTAAGCACGCCTAAATGAGCGCTATCTGTAATTTGCGTATGTTTTCCAGAACAACCATGTTAATCCTGTGATTTTCGCTGGTTTCATAAACACACTACAAGCAGCATGTTACCTACCATTCATTTTCACTTAAAAAATGTAGGCCGAATTGCTTGACGTGTCGTGACAGATGTCCTCGGATAAAACTCTAACACCGGGTCATTACCATCGCCAACTTGAATGAATGAATTTACAGTTGGCACATTCACCATCAGTGGATGCGTCAACGCCCACATTTGCATAGGCCGCTCACCTATTTGGAATTTGTGATTGGTTGATTGCAAATTAAACAGAATTGATTAAAACACCATTATTAATAGGGTTGGGACTATCGTTTTGATTTGATCCCAATTTTTTTTTTTTCCAGATTCTGTTTATCGATTCCCAGTTTTGATTCCAATGTGGTTAACAAAAAAGTCAAAACATTTAGATATCAACACATATTTTATTCTGTCTCTTATTTGCCAAACAATTTAGTTGGGAGCTGAATACCATTAACCAAAAATCAGAGTGTTTACAGTTTCACTTCAGGGAGGGGTCCTATGGCTAAAACAGCAGTGTCCCGACAAAATTCGTGGAATCTGTGAACAGATTGATCTGAGAAAGTGCTTATTGATTTGTGGGGATTTAAAAAAAGCCACTGGGGTGGATTTTATATATTATAGGGTGGGTTTGTGTACATGTGTAACACTTTATAATAACTTTAATAAGTCATAATAGTTAAATATAAATCAAAGGAGGTTAGAAATAGTTAGCTAAGGTGCTGGTTAATGTTTTGGCTAATAAACGTATTAAACATTAGATTAATCATTATTTCATGTAAGTTTAAAAATGCGTACAAATGTCAATTAAATTGCAGTTTCTAATGATCATGCAGTTATTGAGAATCTACAAATGTTTTATCATATGTTAAATACATTATTGAAAGCTTGTGTTCATGCAACACACTTTTGCTGCGTACTGAGGTGTGAGTACGGGTAGATTAGGGACGGTTTGGGTGATATGGTAGGTTTGAGGGGTTGGTAAAGGGGCAATAGTGTATAGGGGGCATTTGTGATTACTATACGAAATGGTTCCAATCTGTTTATATTAATGTGTATGTTTTGCTTGCAATCTAATTTTCAAATCAGGTGTTTAGGAAGGCATCGTAACTTTCCCCACCTCCCTTGTTTATAACTAAATTACAGATGCATGTCTAATGTTCCACCTCGGCTATCAAAGTGAGTGCTCCATCTTCTCAATTGCTATAGCCCGGGACAGGCGCAACGTTTCCTTTGAGCGTCAAAGAGATTCCCAGGGATGAGGAACAATTCCCCATGAGGGCCAACTAACCATGCCAAGACATACTTAAAAGCCACAATACACATAGGAAAGGGACATTTGACCTCTTTTATTCACAACCAAACGGTTCCAAAATGTATATAGTGTCTTCCATCTGGTTGTATGCATGTTCCTTAGGGTTTATAGTAGCTTAATTATGAACTCTGTCAGTACTGTAGTGAAGCTCCAATACTTGGATCTAGACATATGAATGTATCACTGACTCAATGTTTTCCAAACCCTGGCAGGTAATGTATTAAAATGACTGTCTTCTGATTATCCCTGATTTACAGTTGATAATATGTCCCTATTATTTTGCACACATGCTCTTTTTAAACCATCCTTTGAACGTAATATGGGACAAATCCTCCAGCCCACCTCATAAACCATGCAAATAGGGTACGGCGTGAGCCATGGACCTCTTTTCCGCTCAAAATTCACACGCTCTATATTGTCAGATCTCCAAAGATGGTTTTTGCTGAGACCACTAATCCCATGTCCATACCAATCAGTCGCCTCAAACCCTTTGAGACACACTCCTCCAAGAACTCATCACCCTGGAGTCTGACTTTCCGTAGATATTCTCTTCAAGCGTAACTGTCAATTAGTTGTGGACTCTCCCGATCTTCAGAACTTGATCGAAAGCCTCCCGCTCACTCCTACAGAACTCATCCAAGAACCTCCATTGTCTACCGCATCCAGACGCTTTGTTCAGCAGCAAAGCCAATGCAAGTAACCGTTTCCAACTAGTTAGATGCGTGTCTAAGTCTGGGCCCCTTTTATCAAGGTGACTTTTTGATTCTCTGATGATTCTCATTAGGTTATGGTTAATTGATGCTAAATACTGCCATTCTTTGTTCTTCTCTCTCTCTCTATCTCTCTTTCCTTCCTTTCCTACATTCTGTATATATGTGTATTACTTAGTCTTGTTGTATATTAGCTGTGGTTTCCTTTATTAAATCTCTTATATTCGGTACATAATTGTTTATCTCTGCTGCTCGCAATCAGTCACCGGATGTTGATCTTGCTATATACTAAGTTAATGCTAGTTTACCATATGAAGTAGGAAAGTTATTCTTTCTATTGGCCAGAAAAATAATGTTTCATAAGAATTGATAAATGATAATGCACTGTGGGAGGACGACAGATTAAATAATTATAATATTGATTCTTCTACAGTTAATTTTAGATCGGATCTAAATATTCATTATTAATATAACCAGTTACTATTACTTATAAATATTATTCCTTGCAAGGAGGCTAATTTGCTACAATTGTTTTTGATAAATAAACAAGTCTTTTCTTTTAAAAAAATATTTGTTTTCCCGTTTATTTGTGATGCAAGGAATATCCTGTTTAATGATATACTGAAGAGTAGTAAACTAATGTGAGTGTTTAGGCAATAAAAACATTTTTTGCACTTAAATTATAAATACTGTAATGTCTTTAGCAAGCATTTATCAAACTTAACCAGCCACCCCTCACACAAACCTTATTACAGCAGCTAAAAGTCCAATGCATATAAAATACTAAATGATTAGCAATCGTTTATAAACATTTACAAATGATGAATAGTTTTAACTTTAGATTGGTTAGTGTTACCAAGATGTTTCATTAAATGATGTTTTATTAACAAGCCGGGAGGAGCCACGTCAGATACTTAGCCTAATTAGCACAGGTGGTCACTCACTTAAGATAAGCAACACTTGGTTATAAATACGGCTTACTTACCCCTATCCGGTGATGGTTTTATCAGCATTCGGTTCGCTGCTTTTGCCCATTATATGGCAGACTCAGTTTCTCCCATTTAGAAGCTATCGAGGTCTATAATGGGGGGATTTTCAGTTCTCTGGCTAATCTGCGGGCCCAGGATGCTTCTTCTCTGCCAGACACGCTCGCCCGAGCTCCATGGCTATTGCGACCCGTTGCTCTCGACTAGCCACACACTCCTGTAGCCCGACTTAACCTGCGCCTCTACCGGGCGTCACATCAACTTTTTCCTCTCGTCCTTTTATCTTTCGGCTTGCCTACAATTCCTCTAATCGGAAGTGGACCGCCGCGTAATCCTGAGGCAAAGCGGCATTAATGCTGACCCTCCGTCCTTCCGTGAAGGTAAACAAAGCGATCTACAATACGCATCTAAGTCATTTAGTCTCCCAGCAATCCACCAAACCCCTCTCCCAAATCCACAACAACAGGGCAGTAATTTATATCAGGCCAAAACTCACAAGGCCCCGAACTCAAATTCCTCGACACCTCCATTGCTCCCCGCTGGCGCACAAAGGCTTCCTCTGACTAGCCTGCTTAAGCGGCGCTGGCTCAAGCGGCAGGCTTCGAAGCCGCAGGTTTCCACCCGAGCAACAATTGGACGCTTAGATCTAACCTTATCAGGTCCAGCGCCATCATGCAGCAGGGCCTCTCGTGATTACAAGGACTTATATTGTTTTTGTACCACGCCGAACGCAGAATAAATAGATTTTCTATTTACGAGCATTTTTCCTGTATTTAAATTACACTTCATCAGATAAATTGATGTTGAAATAATTTTCGAGAACAATCTCGCCTTATCTCCAGTAGTTCTGTTCATTCCACTGCTGCAGTAGCAGCCAACGCCTCAAGGAGGAAAGTTAAGAGAAGAAAAAGAAAAAACACCCCTTATCAAAACAACAATACCTGAAAACATATATCCCTCAACGGATGCTTTTCCCTATTTTGCCCACTGCCGCTGCAGTGTCTGTTACGCAGGATCTCTCCGTATCTGCATTTCTCCATTTCTCCACTGCCGCCGTGCAGTGCCGCCTCCTTCAGAAGCCAAGGAGGAAAAGCGAAAGAGAGCCAAGAAAAAAGAAGAAAAAAAAAAAAATACCCTTATCAAAAACAAATAGCCTTTAAAATTACTGAAAATACATATCATAATAGCAATGAGGCCTTGGTGATCGGTTTAAATGAGGTATGAAAAGCAATTAACGATACTGTTCTATTGAACAAACTTAATGTATTTTAAACAATATGCATACATGTATCAAAAAAGCCTTCAAAGGGCACCAACTTCCTGATGATTGTTTCTCCATGTCACTGTGCAATTTAATTCTCGTTTGGCTAAACATTTAATTCAAATGTACACTTAATCTTGAATTTTTAAACTTACAACCACTTTTACGACAGAGGTGCTACAGCAATCATAAATCACTTGAAATGTGGACATCAAAAGTTGCCATTTTTCATGAGAGACCTCTTGATGATGAAAATAACCATAATGCGGATGGCCACAACAAAATACTGTCTGGCCATTACGCGATCACGGGAACCGGCCGTTTTTGGCTTTATTGCAACTCTCTGTTCTGGACTTACACAAACTGCGTGTAATGCAATCATTTTCCATAAATGTACTTTAGTGAAAATATGAAGTCTTTTAAGCCTGTTGAACATCGGCCCAGCGATCCTGAAAGCATTACCACAAAGAGAGGGAAGGGAAGGAGAGAAAAAAATAAAAATAATAATTTTTTTTTTGTGCTTACTGTAGAAGGCAGATCACTCAATTATTCATGATGCTACAAACTATTGGACGGAAATCCCCAATACTGATTTTTGGGGGGTTTCTATTAATGTGTTTCTGATAGGGGGGAGCTGACTGTCTTCTGAAAAGTGTTTACGTCTGGTATAATTCCCCTCACAAAGCGTCTTGTCAGAACATTCTGTTTTTGCATTAAATTGGGTCATTAAAACAAATAATGAGTATGATTTTATTATATAAGCAAAGATATGTATATGAATCAAGGTTTTTCCATTTTAATCTGGACTGTCCTAGATATTTGTTTGAAAGTAAACTTGATTCTTTATTAATATGCACCATTAACACTTTTACATTACAAACTGCCATTGAAAAATTCTTCTTATGAACACAAACAATCTTAGGTATTCCAATTTTAATAACATATTGTCGACTAACATGAGCTACATATTCTGTATTTTTAAATGCGATTAGTAAATGTAGCTATTGCTCATTGTGAATGTTAATGCATTAACTAAGGTTAATGAGGTCTACTGAAAGTGATACCAAGGGCCTCAAAAGCTGTTTTGCACTTTAACGTAAAATTTTTAACTTCTTAAATATATTTTTGTATTGCTTTATTAGACATTTAAATGTTCAATGAACCTGTTATACCATTGTATTTGAGACTCACTAAAAACTTCACTTCAATAACATTATCAATTAATCGAACAGGAAGATACCGCATCCTGGTGGTACCTATTTACTTTGCTTTTTAAAGCTTTCTTAACTTCTTTTTCTGATAAAACAGTTAATGCCAGCAATCCTCGCGTATGTTTTGCTTCTACAGTCAGAGGTTACAGTTTACCGTTCGTCTGCAGTGAGTATTGTGCTCCCGTTGGATGTCGTGGCAACTCCTTTCCATTGGCGCAACCTGGCTCTTCTCGAAAATCAGCCATATAGTCCATCTCTGTACCTCTTGTAGAATTCTCATAATCGTTCCCCACGAACCACTATTTTTAGACAACTCAAAAAAAAAAAAAAAAAAGCGTCCTTCGCTGGTTGAAAAACATCTCAAATCCGATCACAGATATCAGCAGAAACTCTCTAGCCACTCTTTCGCATTGGGGCAGCAACATCAGCAACAACAGCCCCACTCTGTCTGGCCAAATGCCTGGCCAGTCAGCCAACTACAACTCCGTCTTACGTTCGGGAGGCTTGCGTCCTGTGAATATTGAGCTCCCATCGGACGTGAAGCCTGCTGGCTGAACAACCTTACCTTTTCCTTTCTGGTCAGTGAGGAAGCGTTGCTGCGCGGTAGTCTCATCGGACGTCGGCGAGGCGTCTCCGACCACCTAATTTTTCGTTCCTGTTTGATGGGTGGCGATGTTATCGGCTTTGCGTCTACGATGTTAAGTCGCCTCAAATGCTGTCGATCCCCCCCCACCCCACCTGAAAGGTGAGGCTTACCGATGTGTCACGATCCTGATCTCCCATCGGATGCTGCGAGAGCCCGCGCAATCGGGTTTTCCTTTTCCCGCTCCCCGGCCGGCGAGGCTTACCCACCTGATGTCGTTGAGTATTGTGCTTGTGTCAGATGTCGGCGAGAGTGCTCCCGGTTGGGTTTCTTTACTTGCTGCCCACAAACAGGTCTTATCCATCTGATGCCGTGAGTATTGATCTCCCGTCGGATGTCTCAGAGTCCTTGCCGGCAGCCTGCTTCGTTTATCTGCTCAACTGAGGACCTACAACCGCCGTCCTGAGTCCATCTCCAGTCGAGGCTTCATGGGCCTTCTCGACGCCCTGGTTGCCCACTGATTAGCAGGGCCTATTCCAGCGCTTCCAGTAACTCGGGCCCTGTTCGCCATTCAACCGCCTCCTACCGGCCAGTCCAACCATTCACAGAAAGCTCTTAAGCCATGAAACGCCCAATCCACGTTCCTTGTTATTGCCTTTGGTACTGTCGCTTGCCCGAGCCTCGAAGCCTTCCCGGACAGCACACCAAATACATTATAATACTTCAGCTAATTATATGTAAGTGTGAACTCATTGAAATTATGTTGTATAACAAGGTCTGCAGTTGCCTATATCAGCCTATTTAGCACAGGAGAGCGACCAACATCAGGGGTATAAATACAGCTGACTTACCCCTATCCTACGATGGTTTATCAGCATCCCCCCCCTCCACCCCATCTCCCTCCCACCTTAGAGTTCATTCTCCTTTTACATGTGGGGGGGTACTCAAGGTTGGGGCCATTCCTTGAGCACGAAGCCCTTCCCCGGACAGCACGCTTAGTCATGCATTATATTGGTTCAGCTAATTACTATGTAAGTGTGAACTTCGTGAATACTGAAGGAAATGCTTTATTTTCAGTTTGTCTAAAGATGAAAGTTGAGTTGTGCGCGTGTATGTCCAAATGCTGTACTGTCCAAATGCAGGAGACTGAAGATTACTGGATTTAAATGAGCCCCTATGATGAGAGAGAGAGAAGGATGGTGTTCACTCTCAGAAAAGAAAAACAGCATCTCAGTGTCAGCTGTGTGTGTCTATGAGGGAGTGACAGATCATGCCAGAACCACCCCCTTACAGTTTAAGTACTGGATCAATGTGCCTTAACCCCAGGTGAGATGATAACCAAAGCTGGAAGAATCATACAGGATTATAGAGAATCGCAAACATCGAGAGAGATAGTCATGGCTGCGTTACTGGTGGCTTGCTCTAATGACATTAACAGAGAACAAAAGTGCAGCATCTCCAGAGTCCTGCTGTGTCTGCATGAGGAAGTGACAGATCCATGCCAGAACCAATGTCTTAAGTTCAGTACTGGATCACTGACCTTTAACCCCAGGTGAGATGATAACCAGTGGTGGAGACACAAGACTATTTAAACTAAGAGAGTTTAGACTAAGAGAATATTTAAACATTAGTAATGAAGCGGTGACCTCTTACCATGTGTGAGGGTAAAACATGCAGCAGACTGAACTGCCAATAAAAGAGATCCGGCATTATTTAACATCCAGTCAATGCTAGGGCCGAACCAAATTTGACATCAATGTCTCTCTTATGCAACAAAGGAGATCATAACTGAAGGCACATTGTTAACTATATTTTGAGCCTCATCACAAATGCATTTGTTCCATCATAGAGCACTCTCTCACCTGAATATGAACCAGATTCACCCATCATTCTCATCAGCTGTGTATCCTTTAACAGGGTTTTTTGTGAAACTGGTTTCAGTTTTCTGCTTCTATTCAGAGCATTTCAGTCTGAGATCATTTCTTCATTAAAATATTCGGGTTCTGTATTACAGCTGTCTCGAAGCTGGTTCAGAAGAATACATGGTTTTTACTAGAAGATCTTTCAGCTCAAAACTCATTTCATTGATTGTGTTGTTGTTCTTGTTTCTGCTGTGTGAATAGAGATGATAAGACTGCAGACCTGCAGCAGGATTCCCACCAACCAGATGATCAACTACAGAGAGTCAAAGACCAGCACAAAAAACCCGCATGAAGAACAAGTATGAGATATTATTTGAGGGACTGAAACTCCAGGAGAATGAGAATAAAAGCCTCCTGAACAGGATCTATACACAGCTCTACATCATAGAGGAGAGAGAGAAGGAGTGAATGAAGAACATGAGGTTTTACAGATGGAGAAAACAGCCAGAACACAACACTCACAAGACACTCCAGTCTACTGCAATGACATCTTTAAAGCCTCAGCTGAAGCAGGATGTGAGGAGAAAGAGCAGATCAAGACTGTTCTTTACTAAAGGCATCGCTGGAATCGGAAAAAGCCGTCTCTGTGCAGAAGTTCATTCTGGACTGGGCCGAGGGAAAAGCCAATCAGGATGTAGATTTCATGTTTGTGCTTCCATTTTGAGAGCTGAACTTGATCGAGATCATCAGTACAGTCTTCACAGACTTCTGCTGAACTTTCATCCTGAACTTCAAGATTTGGACTCAGAGATTTACGAGGAGTGTAAAGTTGTGTTCATCTTTGATGGTCTGGATGAAACCAGAATCACACTGATGTTTTCAGGCGGCTCAGAAAGTTTGTGATGTGACTGAGACTTCATCAGTGGCTGTGTTGATGTCAAAGCTCATGAAAGGAGAGCTGCTTCCCTCTGCTCTCATCTGGATCACCTCAGACCAGCAGCAGCCAATCAGATCCCCCTCCAAATACATCCACCGTCTGACAGAAATTCAGGGGGATTCACTGAGCCTCAGAAGGAGGAATATTTCAGGAAAGAGAAATCAGTGATGAGCATCAAGCCAGCAGAATCATCTCACACATCAGAAGAGCAAGAAGCCTCCACATCATGTGCCACATCCCCATCTTCTGCTGGATCTCATCCACTGTGCTTCAGAAGCTCCTGGAAGAAGATCTGAGTGCAGAAATCCCTCAAACTCTGACTGAAATGTACATTCACTTCCTGCTGATTCAGATCAACATGAGGAAGCAGAGAGGTATGAAGAGAGATCCAGAGAAACTCCTGCCAGTCCAACAGAGAAGTGATTGTGAAACTTGCTGAAGTTGCTTTCAAACAGCTGATGAAGGGCAATGTGGATGTTCTATGAGGAGGACCTGATTGAGAGAGCAGAATGGATGTCACTGACGCCTCCAGTGTATTCTGGGATTTGCACTGAGATCTTTAAGCAGGAATCTGTGATTCATCAGAGGAAAGTCTACAGCTTCATTCATCTGAGCTGCAGGAGCATTTCTCGCTTTCTGCATTTTGTTGTTTTCACTGCTGTACATGCAGTACTCTCACAGCGCTTGAATATTTTTGAACCATTGTATAATTTGCTTAAAGGTGCAGTAGATAAAGCTCTTTCTGAGTAAAACTGGACATCTCGATCTTTTCCTGCGGTTTCTGCTGGGCATCTCACTGGGGTCCAATCAGGGGCTTCTGCAAGATCTACTGACACACACGGTGGACACCACACAAACCATCAAACACACAATCACACTGTACATTAAAGATAAAATTAAACACGAAGATCTCTCTCAGCTGACATGCTCCATCAATCTGTTCCTCTGTCTGCTGGAAGTGAAAGATCAGACTCTGTACAGAGAGATCAGAAGTTTTGTGAGATCAGACATACACTCAGAGAAAGAAACTATCTGCTGGTCAGTTCAGCAATAGCCTACATGCTTCCGGATGTCAGAGGAGGTGATGGATGAGTTTGATCTGAAGAAATACAACACAACACAGTAGGGTAGAAAGAAGACTCATACCAGCTGTCACAAATAGTGGGGACGAGCTCTGTGAGTATTAAATTAATGTGTATTACAATGAATATACTTAGAAAGTTTTTCAATTTTTTTGTCTCTTCAGACTCTGATTGTAATCTCATTGAGTCCTGCAGTACCAGCCTCAGCCGTCCAAATTCTCCAGAGCTTGATATGAGTAACAATGATCTGCAGGATTCAGGAGAAGCTGAGTCACAACTGTCAACTAGAAATATGAGGTGGTGTAAAAGTAGAGCACTATAGACTTTTAACACTGCATGAAACGGGTCAAATCTGGTCAAATCTGGCTATATAGCTGTGTCATTTCAGGTTTGTCGGATATATTTGGAAATTACTCGAGCCAGTTACACACAGAACAGTAAAAATTCCAGAAATACCGCACATACCCAGTGGTATGATCCATGAAGTTTGCCATACAGCTGAAACACTGCTGGTTGTAAGACTGGTGGCTGTCAGACCTTTCATATGTTAATGACCAGCAGTTAATGTGCTTACTGTGTTCTCAGGTGGAGGGAGGGGGTAAGTCAGGGAAGTTTCACGAAACAGCCTCAAATTAATCTTGATATTACAACAAATGACAACAAATGGCTGTTGCACGGAAGAATACCTCAGAAACAAACATTTGAATTGGTACATATTCCACAGTATATGGACCCATGGTATTTCCCATGTCTGGTCAGTAATAATCTCCAATTTGTCCTAAACAAAAAATTAAAAACAAAAGTTAAACTCCACCCAAAGATAAAAACTTAAAAACTAATCACATACCCACAAAACTTAAAGGGATACTCCACCCCAAAATGAAAATTTTGTTATTAATCACTTACCCCCATGTCGTTCCAAACCCGTAAAAGCTTTGTTCATCTTCAGAACACAATTTAAGATATTTTGGATGAAAACCGGGAGGCTTGTTACTCTCCCATAGACTGCAAAATAAATAACAGTGTCAAGGTCCAGAAAAGTATGAAAAGCATCTTCAGAATACTCCATCTGTCATCAGTGATTCAACCATAACGTTATGAAGCGACCAGAATACTTTTGAACTTTATTCAACAGTTTGTCTCCTCTGTATGTCTGCATCACCGTAGCACCATTTTGGAGAATATAAGTTGGACGCAGGCAGTGTACGCTCTTCTGTGTCAGCCGCGCCACAAAGACATGTTTTCTACGTGTATTTCTGCTGTGATTTGAAAGAAAACAGTGTATCCTTGTGGCACGGCTGACACAGAAGAGCGTAAGTTGCATGCGTCCAACTCATATTCTCTAAAATGGCACTACGGTGATGCAGACAGACATAGAGGAGACAAACTGTTGAATAAAGTAGTTATTTTTGTTTTCTTTGTGTACAAAAAGTATTCTCGTTGCTTCATAATGTTACGGTTGAATCACTGATGGCAGATGGACTGTTCTAATGATGTCTTTCATACTTTCCTGGACCTTGACACTGTTATTTATTTGTCAGTCTATGGGACAATCACAAGCCTCCCGGTTTTCATCCAAAATATCTTAAATTGTGTTCTGAAGATGAACAAAGCTTTTATGGGTTTGGAACGACAGGGGAGTAAGTGATTAATGACAAAATTTTCAGTTTTGAGGTGGAGTATCCCTTTAAAATCTTCAACAGGATCATGATGTTACTGTTAATGTCTCCTTTTTTTATAGGTTATCAGGTTGTATGGTGACAGATGAAGGATGTTGTTATTTGGCTTCAGCTCTGAGTTCAAAGCTGTCACACCTGAGAGAGCTGGACCTAAGCTACAATCACCCAGAACACTCAGCACTTCAGCTGCGCTCTTATCAAAATGATCCAAACTATGCACTGAAGATACTCAAGTATGAACTCAACACTGACATACTGTCCCGTGTGTATGTGTGTGTGAATAAAATAAATGTTAGAGCTGTCTAAACTGAAAACAGCTTGCACTGACATATCTTAAAATGCATCAGTGCCATTGTTTTGTCTCAAAATGCACACATTTTTTTTGTAATGCATGATTGTAAAAAACTACTTAAATGTCCTAATTTAAAGTGCCCCTATTATGCCTTTTTGAATATTATGTTTCATGCAGTGTGTCGTGTAGCTGTATGTGAACATTAACTATCTGCAAAGTTGTGACGCCGACAGTGCATGATAAATAAAGTTATCAAAAAAAAGAGTCGGCTAGCAATTGCCTAAACGAAGCATCAGGAATTTGAATCTTATTCTGTTATGGCTCTATGTCACGAAGTAACACATTTGCATTATGTCCGGCTACATTTTACGTCGCCAACTTGCCCGCCCACAAACACAGTAAAATTTCTGTGGTTAACATCATTTTGCCCTACTCACATCTCTTAATTACCTAAGCATCAACACGCATGCTTACCACTGGCGATCTGCTCAGTCGTGCTTGCGAATCTTGATCATCGGACGTAGCCCGTTTTCATCATCAGACTCAGCTCGGAAATGCAAGGTGATCGGCATTATGGCAATGGGCATTTGTTAGTTCCGACATGGCGCTATGCTGATGAATCAAACCCATCTCTGGTTGGATAATCACAAAAGACTACCACCATCGATAATCACAGCGGTGGTGATCCGCGGAAAGGAGGGGTTTAGAGACTGATGCTGCGCTGCTTCCACTGAAGTTGTTTACAAATCATTAAAAATTAGGTCAAATTAAATCTATTTTTTGACGAACATATTTTTGGCCTTGCATGCATGTAAACCTGTTTTAGGAGACTCATAAAACAATATTAACTTAATACTTATAAACAGCATAATAGGGGCACTTTACTTCCCTAAGGCCTAGTCCTAGTTTAATCTAATCCTAATCGAGTAACCCCAAAATATGTGCGAAGTGAGACCAGTCAGATAAACTGTTATTCAAGAACATAAAATTCACAGTTTATCTTGTGGTGTAAAAAATCAAGAGCATCTCAGTTTGAAAAGACAGTAAATGTACATCACATCAGCCAATAAGTTGTCTTAATGTGTGACTGTTTATCCTGTTTTTAGTTTAGTAGAGTTTGCAGGGTCAAGCCGGGACTGCGAAATGTGAGTTTTACTCTCACACATTTGGACCTTTCAAATGTTCATCTTATAGATTATTTTAATGCTGTAGCAATTTTTTTGTTCAGATTTTGATCACACTGGATCTGTAGCTAGCAATAACACACTCACACACTTACACACATTCAACACCACATTCACTGAACCCCTCTATGCTGGATTTATGATTAATTTACTCAACTCCTCAGTGTCTCTGTGCAATTAAACATACATGCATGTGCGCACACACACACAGACACACACACACACACACACACACAGTTTTTGTAGAATGACTAAAGGGGACTGTATTAAGTTTGGTACTGTATCTAGCTTTACTTAAGGTGTGGTTGGTCCGTATTAAAGTGAATAAATTAAAGTGATGATATACCTGTTGCAAACAAGCTAAATAATGTTTAGTGCTGCCTCTTCATTGGGCTCTTTTTATCAAGTATTTTTTCATTTGTAATATTGTGGTCATAAAGCACATTTTATTAAGGACACAATAACAAGTCAAAATCAAATGCTGTTATTAATAATTATTGGTAATATTGTCAACATCATGAAGTAGCCGCAAATCATAACCAGGGGTTAAAAGTTCTACGGCACCGTGCCGGACCTCCGGTGCAGCGTTTGGTTGCGTGTCTTCCCAAACATTTAAAAACACTTGCTGATATCACATTCGAAGTTAATGAGTTTGCCTACCAAATGTATGGGAGGAACACAGCTTTCACCTCAAAGAAACCAATACTACTAGCCACAATCAGAAGTTTGTGCTCTTATAAACATGAGACACGATTAGCTGTTGATGAATGGAACGAAGCCTGGGTCTCGAGCATAATCGACACGTTGCAAAAGCTGTGGGAGGCGCAATGGTCAAAGAATTTTCATCTAGTGTCATATATTGCATATTGCATTGCAAAAAAAAAAAAACAAAGTGCTAAAGTTTTGTGAGACAATCAGACACAGACATTACTTAACAGTGTATAAAACTCCAAAAATGCTGATTAGTCAACAAACAGCTTAATTGTTCGGTTTAATGATAAAATTACTGCATTTAGACTCTGGCATTAACATGCAACTTGTATCCCGGCAAGTTTGTCCACATACACATTGAAAAGACAAAAGTGAAATGCACGTTCTTTTTTTGTAATTTTATTTATGCAGATTTTAACATACATAATACAAAAAAAGAACAAAAAGCAAGGCAGTAAATCGATACATTTAGGCTCAAAGAAAACAAGAAACACATACAGCCAGCTTTTTACACATGATATAAAAAAAGAAAAAAAAAGTATAAATCTACGGTTCCATTCACCGGAACAGAGGTTCCAAAACAACCATCACCACAGATTAAGTCAAGGGAGGCCTTAGCCTGGTGGGAGTGGCAAAGAGACTCAATAAGGATACATAAAAAACAAAAAAAACCCAAAAATCCACTGCAATTAGGTCACAGTTTGTGGTCTATCCCTCATGATGTATTTCATGCAAGGGCCCCAGATCTTTTTGAACTTATCTCTAGAGTTGGGACATGAGAAACCGACTTTCTCTCAAGGTGTATACAGGGAAACCATATCATAGCCACCTCCTTGAAGCAAGCAAGGAGGGGAAACACACTTCCACTCCCTGTAGGATAAACCTGTTTTGCAGCGGTCATACCAAACATGAGGGCTTCGAAACGTAAAGGAATGAAGAGCCGAAGAACCATTGGAGCAGCCCAGTATACCCCAAGAGACAGTCAGAAACCAGTTGTCTATTATAGCACAAACTCAAACAAACTGAAAATGTCAACCCAGAATCTTGCAGTGAGTTTTATGGCAGGAACCAGAAAAGCATGCCTGTAAGAGTTCCGGCTTTAGCTGATTTTGCATTTATCGTTAAAGTGGGGGGAAACAGCAGGAAAAAATGTGCCCAGCCCAGTCTGGAATAAGTGCAAACTCTTATGAACCAATTTAAACTGAAACAAACCAAAGTTGAGTGTTGATAGAGCGCGATTTTATCCCATTTAAACCCCACTCCCATAACTCATCGATATATAACTTTTGTCAGTGTCCTTGATCCGACGGCTCTTTCCGACATGGAGAGAGGGGGCTACAACAAAAGAGAGATTAACAAACCGAAAAAGAAAAAACCGGAACAAATATTTAGAGGTGATGGCCAATAATATAATATCAAACGTTAATGTGGCATAGGTCGATTCAGAAGAGAAGAAGCCATACTTGGACAAATATTCAAATTGAAAGGATAAATAAAAAATTGATTTTTCAGTAAGTTTGAACTCCTAGTTTGAGCTGTGCAAAAGATGCAAAGCGATCATCAATGTAGAGAACCCTGAGCAGAAGGCAAACCCTTTATTTTGACCCCATTTGCATACAACAGCGATCCATCAAACCAGGCTTGGAAACAAGGGGTTCTGGGACATATGGGGGGGCAAGAAATTGGTTCTCCTGGAGAGGTTCAGCATTGCCTTGATTTGCTTAAAAATTTTTAATCGAGTTGCAGAGTAAGAAATTGTTGGGCGTAGCGATTTAATTTTTAATATCAGGTTTTGAGAATGGAATGGCTGACATGGAGGCACCAGCAAGTGACACAGCATTACGAAGCTCAATCTCAGGTGCCATCTAGGGCCGGGTCTGCTCACCTCTGACCCCCCCCCAGCCGTGGACTGATTCCAGAAAACCCTATGCTCTGCAGCTGCAGGCCCAGTAGTAATGCCGAAAGACAGGCAGGCGTAAACCCCCTCCTCCGTGGGCTTCTGTAAATGGGCCTTTGAAATACAGGCGGGATTGGAGGCCCAAACGAAGGGCATGATAATAGAGCGCCCAACATCTGAAAAAAGGAAGAAGTGAGGAAGATGGGGCACATTCTGAAATAAATAAGTAAATTTTTTGGGGAGCATGACCGATTTTAACAATGTTGATTAACGGCCAATCCATTGAGAGGGGGAGAAGTTTCCATTTATCTATCATACACCTTAAGCCTACCAATCAGATCCATATATTAAGTTTAAAGAGAAGTTTGGATTTCTGGGAGATGTTTATCCCCAGTAGGAAAAAAGTGGTGTAAAATCCACTTCTGATCGGAATTCTATCCAATCAGCCTGTCTTGACAGTCCAGAGGTAGTCGAGGACCTCATTTGTGATTGGATTTAAGTGTAATGTAAATGGAATCCAGTCATTGTGTCTGCATTCGCCAGTCAACGTCACGTAAAATGCCGCCCCCCTCTCCTGAAATGTCAGAAGAACAGTGCTAGTGAGACAACATTTATTGATTTGATTGATTTGTAAAATGTCCTGCTGTGTTCTGATTGACTGATGATCCGATCTGCTTGATCAGATCACGGTGATTGCATGTTAATGCCAAGTGTAAACGCAGCCTTAGTTAATACAATGCAAAAAAAATTGATTTTGTCAGTCAGGCTCACAAACTGTCGAAGATAAACACAAATGAAGAGAGGAAAAAAAGAAATGATGTCTCCAGCATTTTTTTTTACACAAATGACTTTACAGTGGGTCTGAATGGTCTTTGAAAACTGTTCATCTTCTTATTGCTTGTTCATAAAAAACACATTTTAAAATTTGCTATAGCACAAATGAGTCAAGACACTGAATCTGGAGCAGTTGACAGTTTATTGGTTTCCATAGATCACGGAACATAGATCCTATATTTTAATTAGACCAATCTCATATTTTATGCAACAGACTTTGAAAACCAGCTTTAAGAGAAAACATATGTATGTACCCAGCCCCCTAATCTACAATTAATGTTTATAGCTCATTGACAAAGCGTTAAATGCTCTCTTAATGGATAAAAAGCATCTGCTTAAAGGACAAATATCAATTTAAATAAGCGTTACCAAAAGACACATTTAAATTCCATTGTAGAGACACAAATACAACATCTAATGTACATCAGTTCAGTGTGAACAGACTCTCAGTCCAGATCAAACCTGTTGTTGTACAGAAACACTACACATGTCTTCTCCCCCATCAAGATTCCTGTCAAATAAGCAGTATAAAAAACCCAAATAATTAAAATTTATGTACACAGATTCACCATCAGGTTATGGGACTGAGAAATGTGGCATAAACATAAGCAACACTTTCTTTTATCACAATTTATGAAGAATACTGTAAACACAGATTCAGTCTGTCTGGACACCTAGAGTTGTAAGAAGGAACTGCAATCATATTTCCAAAGGTGGACAGTAACAAAGTAAATTTACTTGAGTACGGTACTGTACTAAACCCCTTCTCAAGCACCCCCCCCCCCCCCTTCTAACTACAGAAGGTGGCCAACCAAAATGAGCTTTTTGCCGCCGCAGCGTCTTCAAAGTGCATTTGCAGCTTTTGACCGCTGAGTGGTACTTTAACCCCAAGTTTTCAAACAAGCGCATCAAAAGCACATTTTCGCAAATAGACGTCAGTTTTGCCTCGCTGATGTGTTGCATTTGACAGCTGCAGTCCGGGAAAATGAAAGAAAAACACTGTAGTTAAAATATTTAATATTCACAGATGAAAGTTTGGTACTTTATGAAGTTATGTGCGTTTCTTAGAACGAATTCAAGCAGGATAATGTCAAGCCTATGAGCCTGTGCTTATATTCTCTCTAACTACAACAGATTACAACCATATTGGTTAGATTGGACACATTTAATACTGGTGGTGCAGTATTATTTATATAATATGAATTGTGTGTGGTATCATTATCCTAGGGTGATGTAGTGGGGCTTTTACCTTTGCATTGAGAATTAAAAGTGGTAGCCATTTTAAGGGGGTGCGAGCTACGCTACATGGTGATTTATTGCAAAATTGTCAATACCTTGGGGGGGGCGTCACGATAGTTAGGCCTTTTATTTGTCACAAATACATTTTTAATTTATAGGGTATTGTTAAATTGCCTTTAAAATGAAAACAGCATGCGATTTTTTTGTCACACCACATACTTTGTTATTCGTTACCTATATATTTATTTTTGACATAACTTCTTGGTGAAAACGATATCTGTCCTGTACACTGATTAAGAAATTGGTGCGTGTTTCTTATCAATTTATTTCCGTTATTTAGTAAACCTGAGGCACTGTATAATTTCTCTCCCATTATTTAGGCCCTAATTTAAAACAAGAAATGAACAAATTAAACCTGCAAGATTTAGCTAAATCACTGAAACCGTCAAAGAAATGGACGGATTAAAAGGGTTCAGATTCAAAATTATGTCATTAATGGAATACACCCCCCTCATGTCGTTCCAAAAGAACCGTGAGACCTCCGTTCATCTTCGGACCACAGTTTAGATATTTTAGATCTTTAGGGTCCGAGAGCTTGTCTGTCCCTCCATTGAGAATGTATTTACGGTATTACTGTCCAAGTCCAGAAAGGGAAGTAAAAAACATTGTCAAAGTAGTCCCATGTGACATCAGAGGGGCCGTTAGAATTTTTTGAAGCATCGAGAAAATACATTTTGCTACCAAAATAACCAAAATGAACGGCACTTTATTCATCATTTTCTTCTCTTCCGGGGCTGTTGTGAACGCGTTCACAACGCTGTAGTGACGCCGCTGACGTACGACGCTGCTGACGGTGTTTTCTTTGTTATTGGGCGCACAAGAAAACACGTCAGCAGCGTCGTACGTCACCAGTCACAGCAGTCGCGTTCCACAACAGACCTGGAAGAGAAGAAAATGATGAATAAAGTCGTCATTTTTGTTATTTTGGGAGCAAAATGTATTTTCGATGCTTCAACAAATTCTAACGGACCCTCTGATGTCACATGGACTACTTTGAAGATGTTTTTTATTACCTTTCTGGACGTGGACAGTATACCGTACATACATTCTCAATGGAGGGACAGAAAGCTCTCGGACTAAATCTAAAATATCTTAAACTGTGTTCCGAAGATAAACGAAGTCCTTACAGGTTTGGAACGATATGAGGGTGAGTCCCATTAATGACATAATTTTGATTTTTGGCTGAACTAACCCTTTAATGCATATTCGGCTCTTTTACTTGCACCTCTGAATTTATCAGGATTTTTAGTTTCAATTTTCGTCCAGCTCCATGTTCAAGTCTGACTCCAATTTTTAAGTGATCATTAAATTTAAGGCAATGTTTCTATAAAAAACTGATCACAATGCTGATTATGTAGTAATTTAGATATTTTTTGATTATTCTGAACATCCCCGTATTTTTTTTCAATTATTTGTTCATTAGGGAGCCGGTATTGCACAGAGAACTTAACCCCGGCCCGGTCGCAGTCTCTCGGACACAAACTTCGTCAGTTCTGATCTTAGACAGCGGATGCAGGGTGAATATCTACTTTTAAGTTTGCCATGCTCTGCCTGCTACAATACACAAAGCATAGGTTTTGTATATTCACGGAAAACTGCAATTTACTAAGGCAGTGATAGTCAGAAATCAAAAGGTCTCAAATGATGTGCCCCATGCTCCATTCATTGAGCCTTCTGTATGATCAATCCTGAACACAGATTTGCGGTAATACTAGACTCCACTTTAATCTACTAGAAATAATAAAGAGAGAAAACGAATAAAATCAAAATATAACAATTTAGTATCATCGGTAAATATGTATTATGCCAATTACTTAGCCAATTCACAAGATATCAAATCATACAAGACTCAAATTCTCAAAGATTAATCTAAGCGTAAGATGCATACCTGACTTTTTAGAAAAATACATAGTTTTGAGGGTGTGGATATACTACATATTATGGGCTCATTCTGGCTGCAGAATCGCAAAAATATGAGAGCACTCGAGTCTGCAGCTTCCAACTTGGGGATGCACGCTCACACAGGAAAAGGAAATAGAGATGTTTGATGTGCACTGGCTGTCTTCATCCTGACGTCTGTGCTGGCTCTTTGGGACAGCAATCCAGCATTGCTCAAACTCTTTGAAAAGTTAAGGGAAAACAAACCAAGATCTGCAACGGAGAGGGACCAGATTTATAGACATTCATGCTAAAATGACACCAATGGCTTTTTTTTGGTGGAGATGTCATTGGTAAAAGATGCGCTGGAGACCCTGAAGGCCTTATCCCCTGTTTTCTTCAGTGTGAGAGACACCACAGCTGTCAGTGCTAACTCTGCAGTGAGAACACTGCGGTCAATGAGACAAGCTAATAATGTGAACGCAAGATGCATGATGAAGAATTTGAAAGTTTCTACACATTCAGGTGTAATGTGTCTCAACCAAGTGACGGAGACCAGTCGAATGAATTTTAATTTCCCTGGATGACAATGGAATTTTTTCTGCTGCAGTTTGCTATAAAATCCGTTAAAATTGGCCATCTGATGAAGACGAATGCATCCTATATGGAGATGACAAACTTCTCACGATACACAAGACTCACTGTTGCGGACTCAAACAGTCCCATACTACCGTAAGTAATTACACAATTTGAAGTGTCATGATGTCACAAGAGAGAATCTGTGCAAAGTACTCCCCTACTGTCTCCATCCTTCCAATCACAACAGCCGAGTGTTGAAGAGGATCCAGTGCCATGAACTATATTCTCACCGATGGTAGACACAGAATGAACGTCCCCACACTAAACAACCTACTGATCATTTCAGTAAATAGACCAGGGGTTGCCTCATTTCCTGCACAAAGATTTGTGGAGATGTGGGTGAAATCAGATGATCCTTGCACAGGAAAGTCCGTCATCAAAGCAGATGTTTTCTTAGTCTGACAAATAAGCACACCATGTTGGCTGGTGGAACATTTTTTAGGTAGGGCATCACGTCCAACAATTTTAGCATAGATCCCAGCATGATTTATCCCATATAACAAAGGAAAAATATTAAGACTTGAAACAAAATGTCTTAATGTCACTTGATGAACTTGCTTTGATAGTGATCATAAAAGTGTTGATGCGGATCCTTATCAATAAAAATGTTGGGGTTTCCAGGAAACCAATATTTTTTCCAAGTTTTCCGGAATGCCCATCAACAGTCTTGAAACAGAATTGGAGTTACAAAATCAAATGCTCAGATGAGGAGCCTCGTAGCTGACTGCGGTGGTGGAAGCCATGTTGCTTTTTGACAGTGCAATCTGTGCACTACCAAATATTGAGGATGTATTGTGCTCTTCTACCTGGTGCCATAAAATAAAGGCCAAAATGAAAAATTGGGACAAAAAACAACAAATTTAAAACATGAGGTTATAGTGCTAAGGAAAGGTTGAAGGATTGTTTAGGGTAGGGTTTCTTGATTCTGTCCTGGAGTTTATTTTTGTTTATTTTTGTCTACCTATCTGACACACCAGACCCATTCAGGTCTTTGGAGTCCTCTACCAGGGTTGCCAGGTTTTCACAACAAAACTAGCCCCCATAATACCAAAACTCAAAATATAACACTCCCATACGTAAAATACGTTTTACATCAACTGTATCATTTATACACA
The DNA here is from genome assembly GCF_018340385.1 of Cyprinus carpio. Taxonomy (NCBI): domain Eukaryota; kingdom Metazoa; phylum Chordata; class Actinopteri; order Cypriniformes; family Cyprinidae; genus Cyprinus; species Cyprinus carpio. The sequence goes on along the minus strand of NW_024879214.1, from coordinate 27,345 downwards.
GTTTCTTTTTTTTCTTTTTTACATCTCTGTATATTAGTATTAATATAACATTTTTCATAATAAAATCACCTTACCTGAATATTGACAGCTGGATGAACCAAATCCTTCTGTGGGTTGTGGTAAATCTTTTTTAGAACTGTCTGAATGAACTATTTACAGATCTTTTCTGATTCTACTTATCTTCTTCTTGGTTCTTGTCATACATCTCTGCATCTTTTGATCAAATTCATCTCTGAGAATGTGCATTCAACCGCTGCATTGCTGAATGAAAATAAGGTCCATCTTCTAAGACAAAAAAGTGACATGGAGATGGACCTTATACAGCTTCAAATGGAAGAGAAAAGACTTTACATAAAAAAGGCCACACTTGAAATTGAATATTGAAAATGCGGAGCACCGGCTTAATTGTGGGAACTGTTTGTGAACATTACTCACTTGTCATTTGTTGTTGAATTTAAAGCAATATATACATTGTCTTTTTATTACAGGAGATAAAGAACCCACAATGAACAACACTTGACATTGGCTGACTTTTTAAAGTTTTTGACAGATAATGTCTTTTACCACCCTGCCATCTCTTTGGTATACTCTTTGGGGGTCATCTTCATCAGAGGGAAGCAGTAGGTCTCTCACCTCTTATTGTGGCGTCGATGTTGTGAAGAACAACACAAGCCTCTATAATGTTTTTCATTGTTTTTGCTGTGAGCCAGGTTGAATCGTAGTCTGTGGTCCAGGCTCAGGTTCAGGATAAGGTGTCATCATATAGGGCAGACCAGAGGTAACCCAAGTTACTGGGGATGGTAAATGAGTGTGATTTAATGGTTACACACTCGAAGATTTAGCAACCAAAATGACATTGTTTACCTGCACATGATGCTATGGATTGACTTTCCTATTAACATAGTCCCTTCATCTTGACTGAAAGAGCTTTAATAGGAATGTGGGTTCCATCAATACACCTAAATCACATTTGGTAACACTGAAATAATTAGAAAAAAAATTCAGAAAATTTATGGCTGTGTATACAGTATTATATATGGATAGATTAAGTAGTGAATGTTCTCTGCTACAATTATCACAGAAAGGACGAACCCCCCTGCTGTGGAATTCCTCTTTATGGACTCCTCGGGGTTTTTGGCCATGGAACTTCACAGCAAGAGAGCAAGGCATACTGTATGAACGGCCCTACACACAGCTGTCTTTCCCCACATTCTCCACATCACCCACATTATACAAAAAAGCTACTTCCCGTTGCAAAAAAGGGCAAGGGCAAAATGTGTGCTCTGTGTTAAACCCTGATAGTGTGATGTGTCACTTTTGATATGTAAGGTTTCAAAAGTTTGTTAAAATAAATTAACGATTTCTTTGAAAAATGGATGATATATATGATTGAGGTTGTACTGACCACCCTTATTTGATGAGTGAACTAATTGTGTCAAGAGACTCCAGGTATATGACAGCCCAGGTCCATGGGCCTACTTCTATATAGGACTTACTTGCTCCTGGACATAAATGCGAAGTTAGTGGTGCTACAGAAACCTGTAAAAAGGTCACAGAGGTGAATACCAGTTATTTGCTAACCAGTACAGGCATTGGTCTGAAGAGGTGCTTTTCCAAGTTAGGAGAGTGTAGTGTGACCATTCTGTGTTGGCAGCGTCACATCCACCTTCAGTGCAAATTAGTCATGTTTCAGGAAAATAAATAACACCGCAAGAGTATGATAGAGTCTTGCACATAGGTAAAGTGTGGTCCAAAACAATGACTGCTACAGTGCCACAAGTACAAATGAATGGAAGGAAAAGTTTAGAATGACCAGTAAGTCATTTATGAAGTCGAATTGACATAATCAATCATTGCGCATGCACCGCACTCTCCTCCCATTTCGGTTTTTAAATCCGATCAACTGTTTCATGTGCATGTCAAATGAATGAAATAATGGTTTAAAACCACCCCTGACAATCCTGAATGTAAATTTCAGTTAGATTTGGCCGAATTCATTCTGATTGACCCTGGGTTACGTATTTTATTGGTGATTGTGCTCACTAGTTCTGATTACAAAAAATGATTACTCAGGGTCCATGTAAAAAGCAAAAGCTTATGGCCAAAATGTGAGCATCCTTACATACACCCCTGAGGAAAAAAAAACAGTGTTTCCATGGCTTCTCACCTAGTTCTGCCTCCCTTTTTGTACCTGCAAATAAATGTTTGACAGGCAGAAAATTAGAAACAGACACACACACACACACACACACTAATACATTGTTTTGTTTTTTTTGCCCATACACTGTGTATTAGGACAGAACACATGCTGCATTTGAGCATAAATTGGGTGATTTCCACTACTTCAGTTTTACAATAACAGTAGTTTAATTTTTTTTTCATTGTACATGAATTAGTACTTACAAATGACAAATCCACTAAATCTTGTAAAACGGCAATCACAACTTGGGTTGGGTTTACGTGATACCTTTCTTTTATTCACTGACTACAGTTCTTAATACAGGCATATTATATACCCCATTTTTAACATTTATTTACAATATTGCCCACAAGTGGAAAACAACCAGCAGGGCTTGGGAGGGTTTTACTTTAAAAATGTTATTCCGTTACAGTTACTAATTACTTCATAAAAAACTGTATTCAGTAACACCTAATCCCAAGTACCACAATATGAAAGTAATGTAACTGATATACTTATTGGATTATTGCTGGATTACTTCAAGGTCAAATATTAGTTTTTTAACCCAACAACATTTTATTAATTAAAGAATTTTTCACAGCCCTGAATTAATATATCTATGTAAAGGACTCTACAGACATCTAGTGCAGGTATTCGTAATTACAGATTATTTTGTTTTATTTTCAAGAAAATATAATAAGAAAGAATTTTTAGACAATGGAAATTTTTCTTCTTTCAACAGGAAAATAGAGAATACAATTACATTTTTTTAAAGCAAATAAGAAGCACAATTTTTGACAATGGAAAAAAATGGGCGTTTTTCTTTTCTTTCAACAGGAAAATAGAGAATACAAATAATTTTTTCTCTTTGCAAATATAAAACTAATTTTAAAGTTGGTAGGATTCAAAATTACTTGCAAAAGTTTAAATCTGTTAAAAATTGCAGTTAGGCTTTTGGCGGCATTTGGCAACAGGTAATGAAGACAGAATGTGCATTCAAACTGTTTCATGTCAGTTTGGGCAAAATGTTCTGTTGGTAACGAAGGAGGAGATACTTGCTCCATGGTGGTCATCGTACATTTATGCTTCGAGATGATGTAAGTACAATTTCCCCCCCCATACCTAAAATAAACGTTCAACGGGGAGCCCTAGAAGTCAATGATGGTATTGTACTTCATGAAGAGCTGCTTTTTGACCAAGGGATACAATTTAGAGGATTTCTAGTTGTTTTTCAGTATCATCAAGGAATCTCGACTCGCTATTCCTCTGCTCTGTGCCTCTTTACCCACACTTTTTGTCTGTTCGAGACGCAAAAAAAAAACTCATCATTGATTCATCAGTCTCAGGGCAAATGCGCATATCATCGGCAGGGAGCAGCAGTGGATTACTCAAAGAGGGGTGCCAATCGATCAACCAGTGCTTTTTTAAACCTCTTCTTCTATTGTCTGGATAAAGCCAACCCAAGCGAAATGTCGGCAGTGTGGTTGTTGCCTATATTTTGCTTCATGGCTGTTTAAGCATGGCGGCCAAAGCGGGACTGTCAAGTGCTTTGAGGACTGCAGTGGATGGATTTTAGCTGTGTAAAACACGTGGCAGTGTGTCATAAAAGTTCTGATTTGATAGCTTAGTATGTTTTTGGAATGAGAAATCCAAGGTAGCATATTTTCCCCCCCCTCGCCCGTAGTAATCATTGAATTGGGAAAGAGGTTGGAAACACATCCACATACTCTCTCAGAAAAGTCACCGCATGTGGGTTGCAGTTTCGCTGGACAGTCACTGTTTTCATCCAAAATATCTTTAAATTACGTTACCCAAGACGAACGGTTTCTGTTTACAGGTTTGGAACACCATGCGGGTAGTGAGTAATGAAATAAAAATCATTTTGAGGTGGAGTATCGCTTTAAATATGCCGTCATATTTTCCCTCAATATAGATAAGAGTAATACATCTTTCTAAAGTTAAATATGCTCTATTTTTAGTTGTGTGCACTCACAATATCTATTTTGGTAAAATTAAGAAAACAAAAAATGGGCGCTTTCTGCTGTCTCTCGGTTGCTTTTTTTCTAAATCTTCCCCCGACACAATTCATAGTCATAACTTCTTGCAGGTGCTTTGCAGAAAGCTTTATGAGTGCATCTTGAGCGCGGAATAGGCTATATATTAAAGCCCCAAAAGTAATATATTTTACGTGATTAAATTATACTAAAATGTGCAATTAGTCAACGAATGGCTTAAATGACACGACGTACACCCCCATTAGTCGACACTGAAGAAAAATCCTCTAGTCGGGGGACAAGCCCTAATCCAGATAGATCTGTATAGGGCCTAATGTGACCCATGGAAAAGTCTGTTCCCCTGATTAGGGCTATAAATGTTGGCTACGTCCAGCAAAAACTGCAATGCTTCAATACAACACTGTCCTCAGAATAGGTTTTTTTAGTTAACATACACTACTGTGCAAAAACATGTACTGTCACCCACAGGGGCAATCGGTCGTCATGCCGGATTGATGATTGAAGGCTTAATTTCCCATTTATTTCAGTGGGGAAATCTAAACAACGCCTTTAATGTCAAACCCAGCTGACTGTCATTATTGCCAAAATTGAAGGATGAAGCTAACAATAAATCTATATGGAGAGAGACTGCAGACCTGGAGCCCCGGTAGATATATCGCCCAAGCTTTTTACGCCCCTTGCTTGTTCCTCATGCGCCCATTAGGGAGAAAAGTAAATACGGCGAATAACACTATAGGGGAGGGCTGCAGACCTATGACCTACTGTAAAATTTATTATTTATAAACTGTTTTTCTATACAGGGAGACTGGGCTGAGATATCTATGTAGTGAAATTTATATTAAGTTACATTTTAGATATTAACCATATTTAGGCCATTAGACATACAGTACGTGTGTAGTCATATTGATGATCTTAAATAAAATAGCTGCTGTTCAATCACACAATTGGTCGTCATACAGCACCAAACAGGTCCTACATAGCATTTATGAAGACAAACAACAATTGAAACCCTTTCTAAAATTCCAAGGGTCATTTAAAAGAAAAGAGACATTTCTTTTTTTATTTGTTGGGTTGCACAACAAACAAAATTATTTATTAACACCATGACTTGGTTATTTCTTAACAGCATGACTCCTGTAGATGACCTCTCCTATGGCTTGCCAGTCTTTGTTAAGTGTTATTGTTTTTTTATAATCCTGCCTGTCAAAGTGCTTCCGGCTTCACTGCTACTAAAAATAAAAAAGCAAAAGTTGCATAGTGGTAGAAACAATGGTTATTTATAAATAATGGCAGGATGTCATGTTTCAACATTTTTTCCTTTATAGGATCCTTACAGTACCTTGCGTCAATGACAGGTCCTCGCAGGAATTTCTCCTCAGCCTCCAAGATGGACACATGTTCCACAACAGCAGGAGCTGAGATTTATCACAGCTCAGATAAGCCAAGCATCATTTTGCATGTTTTTTTTTTTCAACAAAATCAAAAGTGCCTTTTTTTCTATATTAAGCACAAAAACTATTATTTTTTTTTTTTTCGAGCAATGGTCCTAACATTATGGATAAACTATTTGACATTAAAAACAAATGTGAATAGGACATCAGGCAGAGCACAACCTAAAACACAAGACCATACCTCTGGAAAAGGGACATCCATAATGAATCTGATCTGGTCACTGTGTGGGTGTGCTGTCCAGAATTGAAGTCAGGTGAGTGAAGATAAATCAATTTGCTCCTGATCGTCAGTGAACGACGGCACAGGCACTTTCTTGATGGAACACTTGGAAAAAAGTGTCAAGCCACTTTGATTTTTTTTGTCCATTGATGATGGACTGTGCAGAGAAAATTGAAAATTACATTAAAACACATTTCCATGTAAGTGTAAGTTGTTTATTTACTAGACAAGCTATTGGGTTTAGAATGCAGTTAAAAAAATGCATTCTTGATGCATGTTACTGAATGTGGTTTTCGGTTCCTCTTGCTACAATGAAGTCCACCAGAGCCTGGTTGGACAACATTTCGGTTCCTGCTCTGCAACAACATGTTGTGGCAAGTCATGTGTTAATCCGGGAAAACTCCTGTAAAACGAGGTCATAATGTCCCTTCAGTCAGGCATCTTGGCCTCCTCAGTCCAGTGGGCGAACCTTTTCCCATGCCTTTAAAAAAAAAAAAATCTACTTTGGTGGCCCCCAATAGGACACCTCTTGTTGTGGACAATAAACAGGTGGCATTGATAATTTAATGTATAATTAATAATTACATGTAATTAATGTATAATGTATAAATAATTTAGTGACCTGTAATGCCTCAGTTTGGTCAATTATTTCTACTGACAAGGAAGGAACAAAGAAGGAACACCAAACTGAGATGTAAAGAAACTAATACATATACCCCTCTGTCTCAACGCTCAGTTAGACGAGACACCACCACTCCCTGATTGCAGGCATGTCAAGCTAACAGAAAACTTGTAATGTCACAGGATTAGTATTTTAATTGTATTTGTTAGAATTTAATGACCAGCAATAAACTTATAGCAACCTTCTAAGGAAAGAAAATAGAAACGCTTACCGAAGTGAAATTGAATGGAGTGTTCAAGCACAGTTGTAAAGGGCATACTGAAAAAGAGTAAAGATTAATTTCCAGAAAAAATAAAGAAAAAAAATAGCTTTAGTAGCCTGTTTTAATAGCTTACCATGAGCATGGAAAACTCCACAATCAATGCTGTTGGTGCTGTTGAGGGAAAGACCTTTAGGAAACAAATATTCTTAGAATTTGAAATAAAAAACATACACAGAGGTGAAAATATGTACAGTAGTATTGTAGTTGTGTGTCACCCCAATATCCAATGCTGTGACTTCTGTCCATTGTCCAGGGTCAAGACGATGTGCAATACTCCTAAGATTTGGGTAAAAGACAAATTAACAAAGAGCCATGAGGAAGTCCAATGTTACAAAGCATATGTAAACAGCAATCATATGGCCATATATTAAACCAGCATTTTTACTCCTCTGCTCACACCCATTCTCCCACAGAACATGGATGTCCTCATCCACAAAGAGGCCTGATTTTTGTGCTTTGCTGGGTTAATATATTAAGATGTTTCCATCTAGAACAATGTAACCACATGTCTACATTACATGCCATAAGAACGTGGCAACTGTAAATTAATGATAACACATAGTCCTCATAGCTAAAAAAAAAAAAAAAATACGCTGGAACAATGCAACCGCATGTCTACATTACATGCCATAGGAATGTGGCAATTATATCTTAGCTGTGGACCTTTCTCTGTACTGGTCATCTCCAAAACCAGACTCATGATTACTACACAGGGAGTCTAGTAGGAGGATCTCTCTTAAGAGTGGCTTCAGTACCTCTAGGGATGGCATAATCATGGTTGTAGCTAGGGAGTACAGAGAGTGTTATGACAATCCATTTCACATTAAATTACCTTTTGCTTTATGCTATAGGAGGGTAAAAAACACTCATCCGTAAAACCCAACATCAAAATAATAATCATAGTCAATAATAAGTAGACAAAGCGTATAAAACGTGATACGCAAAGTGTTTTTTGTAAATCTTACACATAACAGATAATGTTCTGGGGCTGGCAGCTTTTGTCATAGAGGTCGAACACAAGTGCATCTTCATGTCCAGCATCATCCTAAAAAAACCACAATTAACAAAATATGAAAAAATTATTACATTAGATGTTCAAATATGTATGCTTTTTATGCATTCAATACTCACTGGAAGGTAAGCTAAGGGATCTACACTGTCTTTTCCATGTAGTAACAACCATACATATCAGCAGTATAATCATGTACTCGCCCTGTGAGAGCAAATGGAAATATTAGAGAGACTTTCACTTGCACATTCTATATTTGAAATGTAAAATTCTAAAAACAAAGTATAACCTACAAAAAGAGCTGATTTAAAAGATCATGGAAAAAGATATATACCGGCACTCGAGCATCTTCATAAATTGAGTTTCATGGCAGGCATTTCAAATCTGCAAGAAATAATCAAAATAGTTAGCACATAAACACAAAAAAGTCTAAGTTCTTTCTACAAAGAAAAAACAAGGAGCATTTTGGTCCATGAAAAACTATCTACATGAAAACGTTACTACTTACATCAGACTCCATTTCCCTTCTTTCAAAACCCAATTTCCAAAAAATCTTCTCTTAAGAGGCATGTCACACTTCACAATGACACCTCTTCGGCCAGCCGCCCGTGTCCAGGATGTATCTGAGCATGCAAAATGGGACAAAGAAAAGACTAAATGTGACCTCTGCGACCAACCAAACCTATGTGTACATTTTTTTAAAATTGAGATTTATACATCACCTGAAAGCGGAATAATAATCTCTCCAATTGAGTGTGGGTTTGTTAGGAGGACAATTTTCGGTCTTGAGATTTACAACTATTTGAAAATCTGGAATCTGAGGGAGCAAAAAATATCTAATATTGAGAAAATCACCGTTTAAAAGTTTGCCATTTCTGTTTTTCTGGCGATTGTGCTGCAACCACTTACAAAAAATAAAATTTTGATACATTTAAGGTAGGAAATCTACAAAATATCTTCATGGAGAATGATCTTTACTTAATATCCCAATGATTTTTGGCATAAAAGAAAAATCAATAATTTTGACCCATACAGTGTATTGTTGGCTATTGCTACAAATATACCTGTGCTACTTAAAGATGGGGTTTGTGGTCCAGTGTCACAAATGCTTCATATCTTGTTTAAAATAGGCAACTTGGGCTTTATAACAAATGGAATTTTTTTAGAGTTCAACTACAAAAGTGGTCGGATGTTTACAATCTACAGGCTACTGTGGACAAGTATGTTTTAGCATTGATAGTGAAGACATGAACAACTAACCAATTTGTCTTGGTAGTAAGATTATGAGGCTTCAATCCCTAGGTTGAGACTGAATACTCATGCTGCAGTCCTCCACAATTCAATATCCTCATCCACTTCCTCCATGTGCATATCTGCAGAGGTTTCTCCTGTGCGTATACAATGAATACAATCTCTGTCTAGAATAATGAACTGCCAATGGAAAAATACTGTGTACTGAGTGCAATTTACTTACTCCATACCCATGCCTGTAACCAGGGGCATCAAAGTCTGGCAAATGCTTACTGTTTTGCGTTGAGCCACTAAGGTCTGTAAGGCCTGGCAAAATTAGATTATTATTAAGACCAGAAGTACAAATGGCAATAGAAGAAGTCAACAATGAAATTAGCAGATGCAGGCATCACAAAAATCAAGTACATTGTATAGCAGACGTTTGAGAGAAAAGGGTTTAACTGAGTTAGTGTTTGATATTAAAAGAGGATATAATAGCGGCCCACATGCAAATAAGTAACCATACATTGTACTCACGCAAGTGCTTATGACAAGTGAACAGACTAAACCAAGTGCAACAAAGTGGCTTTAGATCCTCTACTGTGGTTAGCTGACTTACTGGTCACTTGGCGAACAGTCTGTTGCCAAAGATTGAGGTGAGGACTCTGAAACACTTAATTAGATAACACAAAAATGATGGTACAAATGACAACATCTGTACAATATTTTAGAAACAATCTAAAGGAATAAACTGCAGAATTCCAACATTCTAAACCAGCCTGGTGGTTGATGTTGGGGGGGGGAAAAAAAAAAAATGGTTTTTTTGGGAAAATCATAGTTTTTTTTTTTTGTTTTGGTGGGGGGGGGGGGGGGGAAAAGTCTCTTAGACTCTCTGCGCACAAACAGCATTTGATGCAATACACAAGTCCACAAGGGCACATGACAACAGCCCCATCCTCCTAGAAAAAAAACCATCTAGGTCAGGCAGCATAATAAAGTATAAGGTCCTACAAAGGTAAAGTGCAGTCACAAACATAACCAAAACACAAGCTTTGTTTCTTAACCAGAGGCACCAGCCAAATCTTTTTCGAAGATTTGTCGTAAGTCGTCTAGATTTCATCGCAGATGAAAACCTCTCTAGGAGGTCCACGTTTGGAGCCATCAGGGCAGCAATACCACAGTCTTGCACAGGGTGCCTTATCCCCGATACGAAAAAGACAAATCAAAAGACAGTTGCAACAAAAAGACTTACATGCTAATTAGCCACACTTCCATACACTTCCACATGGGGGGGGACGCGAGGCGCAGAAAGGAGAAAGGAAAGCATTGTACCGGTGTCATTGACCAAGCGCAGTGGTAAGTCGATGTTCAGAACAGTTGTCGCAAAGGCAGGCGTCCGTTGGGTTGGTGGAGGTTTTGGAACTCGGTGTTAAGAATTGACCTGACGTGCGTGGATTTCTTGTTCCAATCCATGGTGCCCAACAGTGGAAATGGGGTGGACAGTGAAGGGATTGTCGCGCTTCTTAAAATAACACAAAAAAGCAAAATGTTCAAAAATAGATTGTAAATAAGCATACCAAATTTTCAGAAGATGCACATAAAAAGCAAGATAATTACTTTTTTACAAAGCCACAACCATCATGTGCAGTACCAGCTTATCCCAAAAACTCATCCACATCCATGTGTCCATTGAAATCCGTTGGTGTTGGTTTGATGTAACTCTTAACAAACTACAGAAAGGGAAAAAATATTCAATAAGACGCATCTGTGCATACTAGAGAAAATTAGGTGCACAAGCCTTCCTGTGGCTAAATATGCACAAGCAGTGTCCTATCAATTCAGCAATGTATTATTTACACCAACAGCAACATAATTTCAATTTGGTCTATTCCAACGCACTTACATTGACATTTTGAATACTCCTTTTCTGTGGAGATCCATGATGATTACCGGTGGATGAATCCCCCCATGTCACACTTAGTTCATAGTCATATCGCGGGACCTGTGAGAGTGTCTCAAAATGGAGAGATGGGGCATGGTAGCCCTGTTTTGGCTGGAGGAAACTGTTCCCCTATGAAAAGTGGACTTCCAGACACTGAACCACAGTGTCAGCATGTGGGCCTATGTTTAAGATACAACAACATTAATTGCTATCCACGGTCTTGAAAAACCTTGCAAAGCATTACTTTACTCAGAGGTATGGTAATTATTTAAGAAGACCAACCTGTAGCATGTTTTCTAAGGTAGTAGGCATAAGGAGGTCAAGAATGACACTGTCATATTAAAATTTACATGCAGGCCATCTTTCCACTCTTAATACCTGTAGTGGATTCCCATTGGGGTGGCAAACATTTGAGTCAGGTGGCATGTCTGAAAAACTTGGGGGACAGGGAGGGGTGAAAAAATGAATCCAATACTACAATACCCCATTTAGGAACTATTCAGAGACTGAGTTTCGTCAATATGTATTTTTATAGATCCTATTGGAACAAAATTACTTACCATGGATAATTCTTGTATTTCTAAGAATTTTGGCCTTTGATGTGATGAGCAGAGGGTCTGATAAAGGTACACATTTCAGTACATCTGTGGCAGAAATATCCTCACTGGAATGAGGCTGGTTGGGTATGTGCTTGAAAAATGAAGGCAGACATTAGGTGCCTGGTGGAAGAGCTGCAGGGATGTCTTGTTGTTCATGACATACCGAATCATAGATTCCAGCTCTTTTGTCGGGGGGTACAGTAGGCCTGCGTCATCTACACTTTCATGAACTGGACTGGTCTGATCTGTGCTTTGGACGGTCCTGAAAAGCTAATGCTCAGTCTGGAACAGGTGCCATTTTGCAATGTATTTATGGAGGCCGGATCTTCTTGACCTGGCACAAGGACAATGCCAGGAGTTCTGCTTTACATAATATGTGACCGTTATTCTTCCAAGTTGGGCATAATATGATGCATGTGGCTCATACACTGAAATGCACCTCTTTAAATATGGCATTGTCGCCTTTGTCGCTACAGACAAGGGTTTGGATGTATGGGTGGCCAAGGCTTGGGCTTTGTAGGCAATCTCTCTTTCTTTCACTGAACCATTTCTGTCAGGGTACTTTCTGACCAAGTTGATATAATATGATGCATGCCGGTCTATACACTGAAATGCAACTCTTTTTAAAGATGGCATTGTCGCCTTTGTAGCTACAGATGCGGGAAGGGTTTGTTGTCTTGAGGGCTAAGCTTTGTCTCTCTTTTGTAGGCAACTTTCACTGCCTAACCATTTTAGCCTGACCATTTCTTGTCAGGGTACTTTCTGAAAGAGAAGGATCATCAGCAAAGGACCCACAATAGTCTAGTGACCTGAGGTGATGGCATTTGTAGTGGCTTAGTCCACTCCTCCTGGCTAAGTCAATCTCAACTTGACAGGATGGCAACTCACATCTTACATTCTGCTCGGCCCCTAGATTTTGTACACACCATGGATCAGAACACTCTTCGAAGAAAGAAAATGCTCTGGACTGCATAGACACCGAGCCAAATCAGGAATGGTGGTTAATTTTCGGCAGTCTTGCAGCCTTTCAAGTGGGCCACAAAGTTGTCACGTCGGATTTTTATTGAGGAACAATATACACAATGGTAGTGTAATTGTGACACACAACCTAGACCACACTGGTGGATTGTATAATCTGAAAGAAAAAAACAAAAACAAAACAAAACAAAAATCACTCCTTTTCTTGCATTCCTACTTCATGTGATCAGCTTAATGTTTCAGAGAAAGACACAGCACAAATTATTTGTTAAACTTTTATGCAACGTGCCCTGACAATGTTGACATTGCTTTATTTGAGTAAACTAAAAAATCAATCATACATCCATTTAACATTAACATTCATTACAACATTTTTAGAAAAAAAAAATCAATCATAAATGATGCTACCTTCATGGACGACTGCCCTAGAAAAGTGAAGCTGAAGATGAGTTTGTACTTTATTTTTCTTTGAGGACTTGAAAAAATCAGAAGTACAGAAAGGACAGTGAAATAGGGAACAGCAGGAGATGCATCTGTTAAGCGCAGGTAAGTTGCAACCTCTCTGTATAGATATTATTTCTTCCCCTGAAGAGAGAACGAGATGGGTGTTTTTAATTTATACAAGTTTAGAAAGAGAAATTTTAATTTTTTAAGTAGCTAAAGCAAACACACACCTTTATGAGATACAAGTTAAAGAACTAAAGACAGAGTATGATAAAACACACATTAAGTGCACATACATTTGTCCAGATGAGTAAGCTATTTTAAGAAAACTGTATATTAAGCTATACATAAGAGAATTAGATCATCTCATTTATAAAAAACAACTCAAACCAAAATCTACATTCAAACCATATGGGACCAAAGTTTTTAATGTGGGTTTTATCATGCATGACATATGTATGTATTATTTGACAAAATACTTGAGTGAGTGTGCAGTTCAACTCTTTTTACTTAGAGACTTAGAGATTTGCATACATGCCTATTATAAATGTGTATTTTGTGTGTTCACATCATAGACTGTCAAAAAAAAAAATCACACATTTGTGATTATCCACTCTAATGTTGCTCCAGAAACCATGTGGAGTATGTTTAAATGCAAGGAGTAAACAGGGTCTTACCAGAAGAAGCCATGTCACGCAAGCTAAAGACAGACAACAAGAGAAAAATAAAAATGTAATTAATTTTAAAAGTGAGTGAGACGGGTAAAGCAGGTAAAGAGAAGACTAGGGGCAGCTTGACCTACACGTGGTTAGCTAAGTTTGAGTCAGACAGGACATCTGACTCAATCAAGTACTTTTGCCTCTCAAAATAAATTATTGACTCATCTTTTGAATTGATATCACATCAATCGTTTATAAATAATAAATGTTGCATCATTAAAATACAATCGACAACAATAACTTTAGCAGATTATTTAACATACCTCAATACGTATCACTTCAAGAAGGTCTGCTGCTATCACACATATAGATATGGTCTGCTGTTCTGATATATGACTAGGCTCATATACTAATATACAGCCTCCCCCTACTGGACGCATGAGGAAAAACAGGGGCGTAAAACTGATTGGGGGTGTATATTAAAAAATTAATATTTTGACTGGTTCATATAGAGTTGTAATACAGATATTTGATAGTAACATTGATTTAAATAGAAACTGCATAGATGTTGGATGGTAAAACTGTTTTAGAAAGTCTGAGAAACATTAGGAAACTGGTTTCTAGCGGAATCAGTCTGTTTCATCTCTCTACGGCTCTGACCATGCTCTATTTATGTTATCATAACTCACCAACCGTTTGCACTATGGAAAAAATAATAGAATCCAATTGCATCTGATAGTAAACTTGCGCTTTATGACAATATACGGCTTAATACGGTTCTGCGTGCTTACCAGCAGCAAATCACAGCGACTTTCGGGTAGAGGGGAAAGGACGGATTTGAAGCGGGAGATACGGAGCGCAGCAGGTTTGAGAGTTTGAGAGTGCAAAATATAATTACAAAAACATGGCGAAGAAAGGTTTTACAAGAGATGAGGCGATTGATTTGATCTTTGATGACACATGGGAAGAGGCTGAGCATGACTTTGGACCCAGAGTCTGTGTATTTAGATGTTGAGGAGGCGTATGGTGCTGGCATTGATCTAGACGTGGATTGGTAAGTGAAGCTTATATGTTTCTTTCTGATGAATCAATGAGAAATGTAGCGCGGTAAAGTTAGTTTTAGGTTTGATATTCGCTGGATATTCACCTAGGCTGCTTTAGGGACCGTCTGCAAATGTGCCTCAAAACGAAGTCTAATAAATACAAATCATGTCTACAAAGCCATAGTAAATGCTTTGTGGGCAAACTGACAGAAAATATTTAAACAATATGTCGCCATAGACAATATCTTCCTTACTGTATGAACAGTACACAACTATTTTGTTTTACAAATTACTATAATTCACTATAATTCTATATACTATTTTTTTTGTTCCAACGGTTGTAGTACATTTGTAGTTACAAGACTGACTTACTACAGCTGAAAATTTGCCAATATCTCCCTTACTGTACGTACAGTACATCATTATTCTTAGAAAACAATCACTGTAATTCACTAAATTGACTTTTTTTTATGTTCCCAAGGTTGTAGTATGTTTGTAGTTACAAGACTGACTTACTACAGGTGAGATTTCTTAATATATACCTTACTGTACATACAGTACATGAAATTATTCTTAGAAACAATTACTGTAATTCATCAAAGGGGTTTTTATGTTTCCAAAGGTTGTGATATGTTTGTAATTACAAGGCTGACTTACTACAGGTGCGATTTTGTCAATATCTCCTTACTGTATGTACGGTATACATCATTATTCTTAGAAAACAATTACTGTGAATTCACTAAATTGATTTTTTTATGTTCCCAAAGGCTGTAGTATGTTTGTAGTTACAATTCTGACTTACTGGGTGAGATTATGTCAATATCTCCTTACTGTACATACAGTACATAATTATTCTTAGAAAACAATTACTGTAATTCTGCAAGTATTTTTTTTATGTTCCAAAGGTTGTAGTATGTTTATAGTCCACAAGACTGACTTACTACAGGTGAGATTATACCAATATCTCCCTTACTAATGTACGAAGTACATATTTATTCTTAGAAAACAATTACTGTAATTCACCAAAAGGGTTTTCTCGTGTTCCAAAGGCTGTTGTACGTTTGTAGTTACAAGACTGACTTACTATAGATGAGATTTTTTCAATATCTCCCTTACTGTACGTACAGTACATCATTATTCTTAGAAAACCATTACTGTAATTCACCAAAAGGGTTTTTTCATGTTCCAAAGGTTGTAGTACATTCCTAGTGGCCAGACTGACTTTCTACAGGTGAAAGTTTGCTCCCTTACTGTACATACAGTACACAATTAATATTTTCATGTTCCAAAGGTTATAGTACATTTGTAGTTACTAAACTGACTTACTACATGTGAAATTTCACCAATACCTTCCATTCATATGTGTGCAGTACACAAATACTTTTATGAAAATAATACTGTAACTTCCTGAAAGGATTTTTTCCATGCTCCAAAGGTTATAGTACTTTCTTTGTTACAAAACTTACTACAGGTGAGATTTAGGTTGTCTTAAAAATGTTTGTTGTGTGAAGATGCCGTAAGTTTTTAGGAACCTGATGAAAATTGTTTTAAATTGTTTTATCATAAACTTCTTTTACTGAGTGTGTAATCAAGTACTTTTACTATATACAAGTTTTTCTTTTTATTGATGTGACCAAATAAATTTCTTTCCAAATAAAAAAGAAATGTGTGTGTTTTCATCTTTTGATTAAATCAGTAACAGTGTTTTCTATATTGCTATGGGAAAGCATATTCAAACAATGGAACATTTTCGCATTTTGTGACCCTGACCACAAAACTTAAGTCTTAAGTCGTTGGGTATATTTTTAGCAATAGCCAAAAAAAACAGTGTATGGTCAAAATTATTGATTTTTTTTATGCCAAAACTCTTAGGATATTAAAAGTAAAGAATCATGGTTCCATAGAAGATATTTTGTACAATTTCCTACTGTAAATATTGCAAACTTAATTTTTGATGAATGTAATAATTGATTGCTAAGAATTCATTTGGACAACTTCAAAGGCGATTTTTCTCAGTATTTAATTTTTTTTTGTACTCTCAGTTTCCAGATTTTTTCAAAATAGTTGTATCTCAGCCAAATATGGTCGATCTCTAATAAACCATACACATCAATGGAAAGCTTACATTTATTCAGCTTTCAGATTATATAAAAAAAAATCCCAATTTCTGAATAATTGACACCTTAAGACTGGTTTTGTGGTCCAGGGTCACATTATGTAATTATTTATTGTACAATGAATTCAGTTAATATACATATATCTTAATGTTTTATTACATATATAATTTTTATGTTTGCTTTAGGTTAATCCTAACCCCTAACCATTGTACGCTTAGCAAGGGTAGATATACATCCAACAAGTAGGCCCGACTAAACTGAACAGACTGGGGCTTATAAACAAAGGGAAATGAGGATAATAAACTAAACACAGCTGGGGGAAAAAAAATGAAGAACTAATCGGGAACATACTGGAACAGTAAGGATCAAATAAGGGCATATGAAACACTTTGTGGTGCAAAACACGGAACAGGGTCTGACCATAGTCTGTGTAAAAACAGGGGTCTGACACGTGTTGCACACAAACATACAAACTATGCTTAAAAAATTTGGTTCAAAGAATCTCAAACTGAACTACAGTAGGTAGACATCCAACATCCGCAGGGGTCAAATAGAAAGAACTGCAAATCAGTCACAAGTGGTTAAAATCATTCGCGAACTATCAGCCAGGTGGCTTAAAGGACGGATTAACTGAATGTAATTGTAAAATGAAAGGGAAATGTTAAACAACAATAACATTATAATATACATTATAACATCCTTAAAAACCAATAAAAAAAATAGGATAGTCCTAGGCTACAGTCTACTCATCAAAAAATTAAAGACCTTTACACAAAGGCTCTATGCATGCTATTGTTTTTAAACAGTCATTTTATATATATATATATATATATATATATATGGATATCTGTGCTTATTTCGGCTCATTCTGGTTAAAAAAATAATAATCTTCAGGTTCCATATGCAGAGCCGCAAAATGAGAACTAACCAGCATTTACAAATAATTTATTCACTCTGTTATTGTTCTTGATTATTTAAACTGCTTACACTTTGCATTTTTTGAATTATGCCTTACTGTGTGACCACACCAGAATTGTGACTTTGATCGCACTGGAGCCTCATATTCATTGGAAACAGTAGTCGCTCACTCAGCCATATGCGGCATACTCTCTGCATAATTTTGCTAATTATGATTTATTTTTTGTATATTATTTTTTATTGAGGTTTTCAAACATCAAAAACAAAAAAAATAACAGACAAAAGACTCTTCCAACAAACAAATCTGTGCAATGTGTAAAATGAATCAAAGTACTATAAAAAAAGGAAGATCGCACATAAAGCCAACCTCTATTACAGAGTGTAATCACACACTACAGAAAGTGATTATTACAGAACACAGAAAACATAAATAAGTAATTTAATCCTTCTGATTTGACAAAAGTAAAGACTGGTTCCCTACATCTTATCAAATTTTTGCAGGGTTCCCTGATAAAGAGTATCCACCCTTTCAAGATGTAATGTAGAAGTGGGTTCAGTTAGCCAGTCAAAAAAAAGGGGTCTGGCATTTTTCTTCCACAAAAAGCAAGATAACTTCTTTAGCTACAATCACACCATATTGAATGGGTAACTGCACTTTGGCCTAAGAGCTCGCACGAGTCTGGACCAACCAAGAATTGCTATGAATGGGTCAGAAGCCAGCAAGCATACTGTAGACTTTGGGCAAAAAAATGAAAAAATTTCTATCCAAAAACTCTGTGAATTTGTGCGCAGAACCAAAAAAGATGTGCCAAGGTACCTCTCAGCAGCTTTCACACATCGTGATATAGGAGAACAGAAGAATTAATTATGATTTTTTTTTTCCGGCCGATACTGAAACACGCAGGAAATCCAGTGCTCATTTTACCTTGCCATGAATAAGAGTTTAGCTCAATGGGCAAATATGTTTGATTTGTCCCTAATGAGAGAGATAAGCCCAACATAATGTATCGCTTTTATATTATTTTTTAATTATTATTATTTTTGTTGTTATTTATAAGCCTATATTATTATATAAGCAGCCTGCTGCAATTATATTATCCATTAGAATTATATATTTGTAATTCTTGTTCTGTTCTGATAAATTTTTTAAATTTAAAGGATTTGTTGTAAAGTGAAGGGAACTAAAAATGTGTTGTTGGCAAGCACATTAGCCTATAGCATTATTAGGCCTGCCGTTATTATTTCTGAATGTAATAAAATGCAACTCGGGCCAAACTTAATTTATTTTTTAGCGCATTGCAGCGTTTTTATCCAGCTTTATTTTTCCATTGCATCTAAAATGACTTTGTGCATCACATTCCACTTCTCTGAACAAAACAAATATAACTTCAGATCCATTCCGGGCCATGCTCAGCTGTGGACGCATTTCAAATGTTTGATATAAAGGTTGCTGTCACATTTATATAGGAATTGTTTATTTAAAAAAAAAAAAATCAAATTATATTGTTAGTTTTATGCCAACATGCACCTCAAGCTCCTCTCGTGAGATACTATACAAGCATATGCTCACTAGGCTATTTAACATGCACTGTGACATTTTACCGCTTTTCAACTTATAAACCCTTGAGATTTTAAAGTCAGTTTAATAGTATTGAAATTCAAGTTGAATCTAGTATAAAAAGGTTTTTTAATTGCCTAAAATTATTTCTATGAATTAATAATATGTTAGCATGACTTTTTCATCATAGCATTTTTAATGAGCTGTATTCTTCGCTTTTCTGGAAACCAAGCACCCACTTTTTTCTTTTTTAAATCTATTATTCGCCTCAGATATCTCCTACAACTTACCAAATAAGGGCTAATAGAGGTTTTTCTTTATTTATTTATTTATATGTTTATTCTTTTTGAAGAAAATACAGCATTTATTCTTAATATAAATAGGATCTAAATAAACTAAGATGACAAATTAATATCAGCCAGATATCTGCCTGCAGTTAATAAAGTTAAACAAATTTTGATGTCATCCATTTATGTAGGCTAATATGCTTATTCTAAAAAATAAAAAAGTAAAAATAAATAATGTCAGAAAAAACCTGCCGATCCTTGTAGTCATATAGTTGAACAAATTTCTACCGTACTATAGAATTGGGGTAGTAATTTGTAGAGATGAAAATATCACAGTGGAAATTACAAACAGCTATGGATTTGTGAAGCATGACAACTGAAGGCTATGAAACCGGGATTGCGATGCATTTTTTAAACAATGGCACCCTAAAGTTTTCAACTAAAATATTACTATTTCCAAATGATAGCAGCCTGTGAATAAGAATGCATCACAGTCCAACTGAAAGCGACGCTGATAGAGCCGTCCCTTGCTTCAGTAAGGAAGATTTCACAGCAATACGTAACTGAACGGT
>NW_024879214.1:6606-6715 GCF_018340385.1 Cyprinus carpio | reverse complement strand
GAATGTGACGTATTTTGACATGGGCGTGGTCTGTGACGTCACACTTGGATGTGGGCCGGGTTGAATGTCCACCGCAGGCTGCAGCGAGACGCTCCTCAATCAGTCGCAT
>NW_024879214.1:5761-5965 GCF_018340385.1 Cyprinus carpio | reverse complement strand
TTTTGTATATTATTTTTTATTGAGGTTTTTTGGAAACAGCAGTCGTTCACCGAGCCATGCGGCGCAAGCAGCGGGCCACTTTGGCATAATTTAGCTAATTATGATTTATTTTATTTTATTTTTGTATATTATTTTTTATTGAGGTTTTCAAACATCAAAAACAAAAAATAACAGACAAAAAGACCCTTCAACAAAACAATCTGC
>NW_024879214.1:5448-5707 GCF_018340385.1 Cyprinus carpio | reverse complement strand
ATGAATTAATAAGTTAGCATGACTTTTTCATCATAGCATTTTTTACGAGGTGTATTCGTTTTCCATTTCGGAATCACAATAATTACAGAAAGTGATTATTACAGAACAGAAAAACATAAATAAGTAGTTTAATCCTTCTGTTCTGACAAAAAAGTAAAGACTGGTTCGCACATCTTATCAAATTTTGCAGGGTTCCCGGATAAAGAGTATCTAATTCTTTCAAGATGTAATGTAGAAGTGGGTTCAGTTAGCCAGTCAA
>NW_024879214.1:5160-5433 GCF_018340385.1 Cyprinus carpio | reverse complement strand
CAAATAAGGGCTAATAGAGGTTCTGTCTTTATTTATTTATAATGTTTATTCTTGAAGAAAATACGTATTTATTCTTTAATAAAATAAGGGNTACAATCACACCACATTGAATGGGTAACCGTACCTTTGGCCTAAGAGCCTGCAATGAGTCTGAACAACCAAGAATTGCTATGAATGGGTCTATACACATCGCATATATGAAAAACATAACAAAAAAATAAAAAATTTCTACCCCGATACTGAAACACGTGTGAAATCCAAAGCCTATTTTAC
>NW_024879214.1:4906-5075 GCF_018340385.1 Cyprinus carpio | reverse complement strand
ACAGTGAAATTACAAATGGCATGGGATTTTAAAGCATGACAACTGAAGGTCTATGAAACGTTTGATGCATTTTTTTAAACAATGGCACTTAAAGTTTTCAACTGAAATATTACTATTTCAATCATATAGCCTGTGAATAAATAATGTAGGTTGCGTCTGGTGTTTGGAT
>NW_024879214.1:4348-4790 GCF_018340385.1 Cyprinus carpio | reverse complement strand
ACTAGCCCATCATGCATCTAACCATCCACTCGGCGTTAAGAGCCGTTCAGATTAAAACTGGCAGCTCCAGTGAGTCAGTGTCATGGACGGAGGACAGACCAAGTGTAGGCCTAAATCAATTTCCTAGTCTATATATTCATCTCGTTATGCCGCTGGTTTATGTTATGTATTTATTTTTATTTCTTATATCAATTATTTGTAAATATAGCAGACACTGTCTAACCGTGTCTACACCGGACGGCCTTGTTCATATAGGGTGAAACATCTCTCACTCTGCAACAGAGTATGTGAGAGTGGAGCAGAAACAATTTCCCTCCGCGCTCCGAGCATTTAATAATAACTCTGCTCCGCGTTCATTGATACCAGAAACACTGCTCTGCCTTCACTCCGTGGCTTAAGTTGAAATGTTATGTTCATAATAGCTTATAAAAATAAAATACTA
>NW_024879214.1:3879-3972 GCF_018340385.1 Cyprinus carpio | reverse complement strand
TCCGCTCGACTATTGCCGTCATTATAGTCTTCTGATCGGAGAGATTATGTGTATCAAGCTATAGTTAAATATGTTTATCATGTGAATTCTTGT
>NW_024879214.1:0-3756 GCF_018340385.1 Cyprinus carpio | reverse complement strand
CTTTCTGTAGATATATTTCTCATGTATGTGAGGCACCCCAATTTTCAGTTATTTCATTATTAGTGAAAAAATCACGTGATCGAGAGGGCGCCTCCCTGTCCTGCATGCGCATTAATAATTTTTGCACCAACACTTGAATATGAATAATAATTCACATTTTGCATATGCATCACAAAGTAAATAATTTTTTTACATGCAATTATCCAAAATAAAACCAAACAAGGTTTGTAATGAAGATAAAATATGTAGACAAATAAGAATAAATGCTGCACATGCATTCAGCATCATGCAGAGCAAATCTTGCACTGATATTTTACGGAATATTATACAAACCTGCATTTAAATGCGGCTACAATTTATTTATTTATTTTATTTATTTATTTTTACTTTACTTAAATTATATGAAAGCAACCAAAGAAGACTCCATTTAAAATCAAAAAATAAAAAGTTGTCAATTAATGAAGCTCTTTTTTTTTTTTTACATCATGTGCACTTTGTTGATAAGTGAGGACGTTTCATTTAATCAGTCCATTCTTTAGAGTTTCAATGATTTAGTTAAATCGTGCAGGTTTAATTTATTTGTTTCTTGTTTTAATTAGGCCTAAATAATGGGAGCGAAATTATACAGTGCCTTACGTTTTACTAAAATAAAGAAAATAATTTATAAAACAGCAAGCCTTGCTCACTATGCTACCACTTTTAATGCTCCGATGCAAAGTAAACCACCATTTCTTTTTAATAATATAACACATAATTCATATTATATAAATAATACTGCTCACTATTTAAATGTGTCTAATCTAAAATATGGTGCAGAGAAAATATAAGCACAGGCTCATAGGCTTGACATTTATCCTGCTTGAATTCGTTCTAAGAAACGCACATATCTTCATAAGAACTAAACTTTCATCTGTGAATATTAAATATTTTTTCTTTCATTTTCCCCGACTGCAGTCAAATATAACACTTCGGTGAGGCAAAGCTGACGTCTATTTGCGACAATGTGCTTTGTGGTCTCGCTTCTCAACTGTGTTTAGAAGAGCGTTTGATGAGGCAACCAAAGCAGTCACTGAAGAGGAAGAGCCTTCAGAAGAAAACCTGTATTACAGTCCAAGCATCATTCAAACACTTTTTAACACATACATGGCTATCTTTCCCATGTGGAGTGGAGTCATGCTGGGTGACCTAAAAAGGCATGCAGCAGAGAAAGACTTAACATCAGTGGAGGATGGAGGACAAAGACAAGACAACAAGACACGAGAAACAAATTGCCATGTTGAAGGATGGTTTGCCATTGTAAAGGAACACATCCTAATGAAAGCTCGTAGAACTCAACCACAAAACTTACTACTCAAAAGCGTAATCAACATACAAAGAAAAAATAATGCAGCATGGCTTTCATCAAAAACTTCCCCAAAAACCCACCCAAAAACCACTGAATTTAAAGGATATTAAATTTGCAGAGGAATCATGGGCCAAAAAAGAGAAACTGACTGTTTCTAAGATGGAAGAGTCTAAGTTTTACTCCGTCCCAACATCAGTACCACATCCTAAAAGGAAGTCAAGGAAGGCCAAAATGCATGTCACAACTGCCGTGGATCAAGCAAGTGAAAAGATATTTGAAGTCTCAAACAATCAAATGCAAGATATCTCAACAATTACAGTACCACAAAAGACTGCAAAACAGCAAACTACTACTACAAAGCTTGGAGAGGCATCTGCTCCCAAAAAGAAGCATCAAAGAAAGCCCAAAAAGCATGACCATTCAGCACATGAAAGTGAAACACAATCCAAAACATTCAGTTGTGAGAAGGTAGACTTGTCCTCCTTGACCACCATAAGACCTACTGGACTTAAAACTCACACTCATAAGAACAAGGATGTTGCAAGTACTTTGGAGACAACACCACTAAATATACATGATGAAGTATGTAAAATTCACAATATAATAAAATAATCTTAGTCTGAAAATAGCATGCTACAATATTATAAAATAATTCATGTAAAATCACAGCTTGTCTTGACTTTGTTATTACAGCCAGAACAACTGTGGGAAAAAAAGGAATGTGAAGTGGTTGAAGCTGTCCAAAAAAGCGGCAGACAACAATACTTGTATGTCTCTGAGACAGAGTGACTTTATTACATTGAAGCCTCACAATCTATTGAATGGAGAGGTTAGTACAACTTTTCTGTACTTGAATGATATATGACTTTCAAATTAACAGAATTTTACTACTGGACCTACAAAAATGTAAACATTTTAATATTTTATATTTTCCAGACAATTGAGTACTATATTCATGCCTGTATGAATAAAAGTGCAAACACAATTTTTTTTTTTTACATACTAAACCACTACACGATCGGGGTAATCCTGTTTGGAGAAAAACAGCAAAATTACCCGCCAAACCTAGAACAAAACAAATAAAAATCAAAAAACCAAAAACTGAAGTAAAGACTCAGAATAACAATAAAAAAACCAAAACAAACAGAAAAAATTTATTAAAATTTACAGACTATTTCAATTATTGTTAATAATTTAAGTTTGTTTAGGGTGAAGTGTTATTATTACTAACAATACTACTCTTCAGGGTGAAGTGTTTGTAGTACTGATTAGACTACTCTGCACATTAAAAATGTTACTACAGCCTGTTAATCTGCAAATGTATAACTACTTGTATTTTATTCAATGTAAATGTTTAAACTGCATTACAGGTTAAACTTTGAAAATTATGATGGTGCAGTGGGATTTGTAAATGTAAATAGCAATCACTGGAAGTTTGTGGTAAGCAAAACCAGTTGTAAGTTGAAAATTTTAGTCATTCCTTAGTTTTAGTACTGTTAATTCAATGCTAACAATAATACCCGTGAGAACTTAAATTTACATTGTGTGTCATTTTAGGATTGACTATAAAAAAAAAAAAACAAAATACATAATAATACATTAACATATTTTTTTTTCCTTCTAATTTTCTGTTATAGGACCAACCTGGAAATGAAATCTGTAGTTCGGACTCAAATCTAGCCGCCACACGTTTTCGGTAAGATACATGGGACAAAAGCATCATGTTTCCACATATGACACATTTCTTTTTTAATTTTTCCTGATACGGTTAAGCATCATGTTTCCACATATGACACATTTCTTTTTTAATTTTTCCTTTAAAAAAATGTTTACCTTTTAGACAATATTTCAAGACACAGTTCAATCTACATGGCAAAAGGGACTGGTTGATAATACAATGGAAACCAAGCACCATTGTCAACACAGTGCAACAAGATGCAACAAGTTGTGGGGTGTTTTGTTGCACAGGTGATTTTTATTGTTTTGTAAATGCATTTATGAAGTCAATACAAATGATTTATTATTTATACTAACAACATTTTTATGATGAAATATAAATGTTTTATTTGTCTGCAGACAATGTGAAACTTTTCCCCCCAAAAAGTTACAAGGTATATTTAACCTGGTACACCCAAGTTGACCATTTTTATCCATTTATCTTTTGGTGAATTACAGTAACTGTTATCTAAGAATAATTGTGTACTGTATGTACAGTAAGGGATATATTGGCAAAATCTCACCTGTAGTAAGTCAGTCTTTTAACTAGGAATGTACTACAGCCTTTGGAACATAAAAAAATCAATTTAGTGAATTACAGTAATTGTTTTCTAAGAATAATGATGTACTGTACGTACAGTAAGGGATATATTGGCAAAATCTCACCACAACAGTGGTTTTTAAACTTTTTCAAG
>NW_024879213.1:305878-305993 GCF_018340385.1 Cyprinus carpio | reverse complement strand
AATCCAGTTCAAGCCGGTTCGCAGGATGAGAGGGCAACACGCATGTCCGGAGAAGCATTCAGTTTGTTTCGTCTTCATTTTGGTTAAAACTGAGAATCCAGTTTCACACATACAG
>NW_024879213.1:304219-304330 GCF_018340385.1 Cyprinus carpio | reverse complement strand
TACTACAGCCTTTGGAACATAAAAAAAGTATTTGGGTGAATTACAGTAATTGTTTTCTAAGAATTATTATGTACTGTATGTACAGTAAGGTATATATTGGCATAATCTCAC
>NW_024879213.1:297758-304013 GCF_018340385.1 Cyprinus carpio | reverse complement strand
ATAACTACAGCCTTTGGAACATAAAAAAAGTCTTTGGGTGAATTACAGTAATTGTTTTCTAAGAACAAATATATACTGTATGTACAGTAAGGTATATATTGGCATAATCTCACCTGTAGTAAGTCAGCCTTGTAACTACAAACATACTATAACCTTTGGAACATAAAAAAGTCTTTGGGTGAATTACAGTAATTGTTTTCTAAGAATAAATATATACTGTACATACAGTAAGTACGATATTGGCATAATCTCACCTGTAGTAAGTCAGTCTTGTAACTACAAACGTACTACAGCCTTTGGAACACGAGAAAACCATTTTGGTGAATTACAGTAATTGTTTTCTAAGAATAAATATGTACTGTACATACAGTAAGGGAGATATTGGCAAAATTTCAGCTGTAGTAAGTCAGTCTGGCCACTACGAATGTACTACAACCTTTGGAACAGAAAAAAAAGTCTTTGGGTGAATTACAGTAATTGTTTTTTAAGAATAAATATATACTGTATGTACAGTAAGGGAGATATTGGCATAATCTCACCTGTAGTAAGTCAGTCTTGTAACTAGGAATGTACTACAGCCTTTGGAACATAAAAAATCAATTTAGTGAATTACAGTAATTGTTTTCTAAGAATAATGATGTACTCTACACACAGTAAGGGAGATATTGGCAAAATGTCAGCTGTAGTAAGTCAGTCTGGCCACTACGAATGTACTACAGCCTTTGGAACATAAAAAAAAGTCTTTGGATGAATTACAGTAATTGTTTTCTAAGAATAATTGTGTACTGTATGTACAGTAAGGTATATATTGGCATAATCTCACCTGTAGTAAGTCAGAATTGTAACTACAAACATACTACAACCTTTGGAACATAAGAAAAATCAATTTAGTGAATTAAATTGTTTTCTAAGAATAATGATGTACTGTACGTACAGTAAGGGAGATATTGGCAAAATTTCAGCTGTAGTAAGTCAGTCTGGCCACTAAGAATGTACTACAGCCTTTGGAACATAAAAAAATTCAATTTAGTGAATTACAGTGATTGTTTTCTAAGAATAATGATGTACTGTATGTACAGTAAGGTACACCTGTAGTAAGTCAGTCTTGTAACTACAAATGTACTACAACCTTTGGAACAAAAAAAAAATTGAATATATATAGAATTATAGTGAATTATAGTAATTTTCAAAATAAAATAGTTGTGTACTGTTCATACAGTAAGGAAGATATTGTCTATGGCGACATATTGTTTAAATATTTTCTGTCAGTTTGCCCACAAAGCATTTACTATGGCTTTGTAGACAGACAACTACGGCTGTACAGCTTTCATGTACAGCAACTATAGCAATCACCTTATGTAATTTAAACTATATGTACAGCAACTATAGCTATCATCTGCTGTATTTTAAACTATAAAATCAGCTAGTTATATTTTTTAAGATGATGCTTCCATGGGTAGCTTTAATGTAGTTAGCTCATTTTTCTTAGTAACTGGAAGTACTTCCCTGGAAGTAGGGAAACATTTGCTACATAGGTAGCTGGCACTATGGAAACTCTAACCTTGAGTGATCTCTGAAGCTGTTTAACATTGTGTCAATGCAGATGATGTTTGACAATCCACATATTTGAATATTACCATACTCTATGACAGTGAGTTATCAGTTGTGCGGCAACTATAGGCAGCTTCTCCTTCTCTCCTATGAGGGAAAGGTTATGTTTATGTTGAAAGTTTAATGCCTTTCAAGTCACTTTGATGCCGTGTCAGTAGCAGGTGCTAAGGGGATCATATGCCTACCACACTGTGCCACAGCCAACACATGAAACAGTGTGTTCTAGTCATCAGGGTAATTAGAAGCACCAAGGAATTAACCCTGTGCCGATGCTTGTTCTTTGAAGGGCTAACATTCTGCCTTGCAGATTTTAGCTCAGACTCTAATCAATTACATATGAACCATCCAAAGTCTTCCGGATTACTTGAAAACAACAGCCAGGGGCATAGGTGTATGTAGCCCTCCAAAAGCAGGGTGGAATGACCTTTGACACTGTCACAGTGTGTTGGAAGAGAAGGCATGACCAGAAGAGATATAATCTCTAACAGGGTATCACACAACCATAAAGTGACGAGACCGAACACAAACCAAAGACACAGAGGGCTAGAAATACACTGGGCAATCAACTCAAAACCTCAATGGAGGAGCTGTGGTGGAGGCCTGGAAGGTGGAACCAGGGATTCGAGCTCCTTCAGTGATGCTGGCAATGGAGACCCAAGCAGACAAGGAGCCTGGGCGACACAGAGGTTCCTGTAGCAGCAGGCACCTGTGACCGAGGTGAAGACGTGGTTCTGGAAGATCACGGTGGAGCCGGAGTGTCTGAGGATGTGGGTAAATCCGGAGGGAAGGAGGAACATGACAAAGCCAGGAATCCTGAGGTGGCGGGTGGTCAGCGACTGACAAAGGTGGAGCTGGAGGGACGAGGAAGCCCGGTGGAGCCAGTGGGATGATGGGCCATGGTGGAGATGAGGGGGCTAGAAGCTAAGATGGAGTCGATGGGTCGCAGGGCTAAGGTGGAGTCAAGCATCCAGTGGTTGGAGGAAGAGACATGGGATCCTCATGCCTGAGGGGAGCTTGAGACTTGAAAACCCGATACAAACCCAGGCTGATGGCAGGCTGAGGGGATGACAGGTGGCAGTGGAAATAAGTGAATAAGCCTGCTGAATCCAAAGCGACGATGACTCACATCAGGCACTCACTAACCCACTTACTTTCTCTTCCACTTCCCTCAAGCTTCCCTATGCAGCCGTCTGGCAGCGTTTGCACCCAGTTCCACGTATACACATAAACACACACTTACAATGAACAAACATACATTTACACCTACGTATTTTTTTTTTATTTTTTTTTTTGGCTGATCATTTTGAACTTGGAATTCTTGATTGCTGTGATATATTGAAACTAAAAGACAAATACTACTGTGCTTCCTTAAAGTTTTTATTTATTTATTTATTTATTTTGAAAACAATCTTTCACCCCCATGGACTAATAGTTTGATACCACATCAAAGGAATTTGGTTAAAGTGTGAATTGGTTGATAATTGTTTTGTGTTGATAATTGTGTTTGAATTTTTTGTTGGTGTAAGTGAACAATACATCAATTATGTTTTCTCAGCCAGTTTTTAATTTGTGTGTGTAACTGATGGTTTGATTTATCCTGGGTTAGGAATTAAATTCTAAATTCTATTTGGTCTAATTCTGTTTGTGACACTGTATGCTACAAAACCATGTTGCTTTTTACTACCACAACACAGTTCCCTTTCAGTCGGTCACATTCTACGTTACGTCAGAAAGAGACTGACGAATTGGGGTCTCGCCCGAGAGCCCAATCACCTTCGAGTGGTAACAAAACGAGCCAATGGTACACAATGTACCTTGGTCTGCGGGATTTGCATCGTGGGCTCCGCCCCGCTGTGTGGGTATATAAGGAGCAGTGCAAGCAACTCGCATTCAAGCTTTCACTTCGGAGCCGAGCACATCGCATGCTGCTTTCAGCCGAGTGTTTACAAGCGAGTCAGCTGGTGTTGGTGTGACGGCGCGATTCAGCGGTTCGTCTGAGCTTCCTGCATTCAGCTCCCGCATTCCCCTGAGGGCTTCAGCACCAATGAAAGAGCTATTTACTATTTCTAAAAGAGTAAATGGGTTGAGTTTGCGTTTTTTTTAAAGATGTCATTCCGCCCGTGTGTTTCTGGGTGCGGTCGATATATGGCTCCTCGTGACGGCCACAATCGCTGTGTCACGTGTCTGTGCTTTCAGCATGCTGAGACTGCGTTCGTGGATGACTCATGTTCTCATTGCAGGGACATGACCATCTCGCCGTAAAGATCGAGGCTCGATTACCTTAAAAGGTATAGTGTCCCCTCTGCCACACTCCGTTCTAGCTCCTCTTCTCGTAAGAGGGCTACTTCGGCTGGTGGCCAGGGTGATCTGAGGGTTACCGTGTGGGCTTCCTCGACGAGCCAGCCTCCTCGGGCCACACCCCCCTCACAAACGCGGCAGCCGGTTGAGTTTTCTGGACCTTCTCAGGCTCCTGACATCTCATTCGGGGCTCAGGAGGAAGACCTAATGTCAATCGCCGCATCACAAAGAGGGGTTGAGTCCTCAGGAGATGAGGATTCGGCTGCGTTGCCTCCCTCAGGAGTGGCCAGTGTTGCCGGAGTCTGATCCCGAATTGACGGTCGTGCTTTCCCGGGCGTCTGAGAGCATCAGGTTTGAGGCGATTCATTTCGCATCGGCGTCCCCCCAGGTTTCATGTGTGTCCGCACGACAACGGTGGGCACGGATGGCTCCTGTCATGCATGCGACGTCGCGACCCTGCTGGCAAAGGGTGCGATAGAGCCGGTCCTCCAGCCGACATGAAGTCCGGCTTTTTACAGCTCCTACTTCCCCATATTACCCCAAGAAAACTTAGGTGGGCTCTGACCAATACTGGACTTGGGTGCCTTGAACTGAAACTCTTCACAGCCTTTCATTCAAGATGATAATGCCCAAGCGCATTTTCGAATGCTTCGGTTCGTTGGATTGGTTTTGCAGTGCCATCGACCTGAAGGACGCTGTACGTTCATTTCTCCAGGCATTCTTCCTTGACACACACTGTTTCTCTTCAGTGTGCTTTCGAGGGGCAGGCATATCAGTACAAGTTTCTCTCAGTTGGGTGGGCCCGGTCGCCCGCATGGTGCTGTTACAAAAGTCACGGAGGGAGCCCTGGCTCCCTCTTCAGGGGAAGCGAAGTGTCCGTATCCCTCAACTACCTCAACGACTGGCTGATTCTTCCTAGTTCCACTCTGAGCACGGGTTGTGCGCCAGTCAGGGGATCTGGGCTCAGACACCTCGCCCCCAAAAAGTCTGGTCTGCAGGTCAACTGGGAAAAGATCGAGAACTTCTGTCGTGGGGCCCCTGTGCAGAGGAACGCTTTTCCTCGGTGTTATCTATGTGGTACTGTCTGTAGACGGTTGGCGTGGTCGCGCATGCGGAGCTGTATGACGCGAGGGGGCGTGCGTCATTCACTGCTGAATTGCCTGAAGTCAATCGAGGGCAAGAGAGCGGTTCCAACTGAAACTGTTTTAGAGGCCCTGGGCATATGGCGCCTCGCAGCAGCAGTAAATACGTGCTCGGAGTTGCTCCGATAGAGACGCTTCAGCACTGGCTTCCAACAAAAAAAAAAACCCGAAGTTCCCCGAATGGGCATGGCAACAGGGCACACTCCGAGTGACTGCACTCCGGCCTGCCCTCCGAACCTTCACCCCGAGTGGACCTCCCGTTTCTACAGGCTGCGTTGCCCCTAAACCAGTGTCAAACTGTTTGTTGTGGCAACAGACTGATCTGCCCGTCGGGCTTGGGGTGCCATGTGCAACGGTGCAGCGCGATCAGTTTCCTGGAACAGGACCCCGACTTCAGTGGATGTCAATTCCTCGAGTTGCTAACAGTATCGTCTGCTCTGCAGTCCTCTTCAGGGCCCTGCTGAGTACAAGCACTTTCTGGTCCGTATGGACCCCAACACTCGAACGTAGCTACATCAACCGTCAGGGCGGTCTACGCTCCCACCGCATGTCGCAACTCGCCCGCCATCTCCTTTTGTGGAGTCAGAAGCATCTGAGGTCGCTTCGTGCCATTCACATTCCAGGCAGGCTCAATCGTGCAGCCGACGAGCTTTCACGTCAGCAGTCTCGCCCCGGGGCATGGAGACTCCAACCCCAGTCGGTTCAGCTGATTTGGGAACACTTCGGAGACGCTCAGGTAGACCTGTTTGCCTCTCCAGAAAATTCCCACTGCCAATTGTTTTACTCCCTGACCGAGGGCACCCTTGGCACGGACGCTCTGGTGCACAGCTGGCCGCCGGGCCTGCGCAAGTATGCGTTTCCCCCAGTGAGCCTTCTTGCACAGACATTTTGCAAGATCAGGGAGGACAAGGAGCAGGTCCTCATGGTTGCGCCGTTTTGGCCCGGACGGACCTGGTTCCCCGAACTTGAACTCCTTGCGACAGCCCCTCCCTGGAAAATTCCTCTGAGGAAAGACCTCCTTTCTCAGAGACGGGGCACCCTCTGGCACCCGGGTCACGGAAGGTTTAGGTACCTTGCCACCTCAGGTGGTAGCTACCATTACGACCATTACCAGACACGCATATGCTCTGAAGTGGAACCTCTTCATCACCTGGTGTTCTTCACGTCGTGAAGACCCCTGGAGATGCCCGATCGGGTCAATGCT
>NW_024879213.1:296924-296997 GCF_018340385.1 Cyprinus carpio | reverse complement strand
AAGTCTCTTCGTAGCATGTGTCTTTCCCTTGGCAAGCACCTTGCCAGCTCTGTCGTTGAAACTCCCACCCTGA
>NW_024879213.1:295972-296749 GCF_018340385.1 Cyprinus carpio | reverse complement strand
GTCCAAGACAGCCATGTGGCGTTTTGTAAGGGACCCCATTTGTCAGTCTCTTTCTGACGTAACGTAGAATGTGACCGACTGAAATGGAACGTCTAGGTTACGTATGTAACCCTCGTTCCCTGAAGGAGGGAACGGAGACGTTACGTCCCTTTGCAACATCGCTGTTCCGCTGAACGGCCGGGTCACTGGGCTCGGCTCCTCAGCGAAGACTTGAATGCGAGTTGCTTGCGCTGCTCCTTATATACCCACACAGCGGGGCGGAGCTCACGATGCAAATCCCACAGACCAAGTTACATTGTGTACCATTGGCTCGTTTTGTTACCACTCGAAGGTGATTGGGCTCTCGGGTGAGACCCCATTTGTCAGTCTCTTTCTGACGTAACGTCTCCGTTCCCTCCTTCAGAGAACGAGGGTTACATACGTAACCTAGACGTTTTGTGAACAAAGAAAACATCATGATCATGTGTAAGAAATCATAAATCACTATGATGTACTCACCTCACTTAATGTCTTAATTAAGGTGTTGTTCATCCATGAAGTAATGAATGAAAGATTATGAGCTCATGTTAGTTCCTGATAATTCATCAGATATCAATGCATGAAGTAATGCATAATTCACACATTAATTTATGCATTAATTCATGGTAATTTGTGTACCCTTACCATAAAGTGTTACCCAATAGGCAAAGTTCTTCTATATCTATATGTAAAAATGTTCATAATTGTTTGAATAAAACAGACCACTGGGGGGGAAAAATCTGAATATTTATCTTGTGA
>NW_024879213.1:293661-295941 GCF_018340385.1 Cyprinus carpio | reverse complement strand
ATATAGGTCAGTGGCCCTTGGTTTGTTATCATTGGCAGAATTTGGCCCTTGGCGAAAACTAATTGAGGAACCCTGCTGTATTCTATGGGGTTCTTCAATGGCACAGCATCCAGTTCAATAACTTTCCAAAGGAGGGTCACACCGCTCCAAAACAAGTTGCTAAATATTTATTTGACCCTAAAGAACATACTACAAGTCTTTATCTATCTATCTATCTATCTATTTATCTATCTATCTATCTGTCTATCTGTCTATCTATCTATCTATCTGTCTGTCTATCTATGATTTTTCTACAAAGTCTGAACTTCATTTCATAGCTTATGTAGTTGTACAGAGACCCAAGTTCTGATCCATTTTTAATGAGGCAGATTTTAACCTAAACAATATGCTAAAATAAAGCTTGTATACGGCAGATTTTTTTTTTCACTTATTGACCCAAAATGACTTTATCATTGTTAAGTCAAGTCTGCTTTATTTTCAATTCTTCCACGTGTACAGTACATACATACAGAGAATTGAAATTGCATTACTCTCAGGCCCATGGTGCATACAGATAACACTAACAGTAGAGCCTAAAAATACAGATAGATACAGATTCAGATACAGATTAACTATACAAATAATGGCATGCAAAAAAAAAAAAGAAAAAATAAAACTTTAGTAAATAAAGCAGTACAAGGCACATGGCAGATAGAGTGCAAACCAGTGAAGTGAACAAATAGTGAAGATAAAAAGATTGTTGTGCAAAAAACAATAGTTTCATAGTTTTTTGGTGCCTGGGGCAGAAGAGGGAAGGGGGGGCAAGTTTGGGAGGGAGTTCAGCTTCCTGACAGCCTGATGAATGAAGCTGTCCTTGAGTCTGCTGGTCCTGGCCTGGAGACTCAGCAGTCTCCTTCCTGATGGCAGCAGACTGAAGAAGCTGTGTGACGGGTGAGTGGGATCACCTGCGATGCAGAGGGCTTTACGAGTGAGATGTGTTCCATAAATCATCAGCTGCTCTCACTATGCGTTGAAGGGTCTCCCGGC
Source organism: Cyprinus carpio (assembly GCF_018340385.1). Taxonomy (NCBI): domain Eukaryota; kingdom Metazoa; phylum Chordata; class Actinopteri; order Cypriniformes; family Cyprinidae; genus Cyprinus; species Cyprinus carpio. The sequence continues at coordinate 294,915 of NW_024879213.1, read as the reverse complement.
AGGACGCGTTGCAGGCGCTATATCACACAGTGATGCAGCTTGTCAGAATGCTTTCAATGGTGCCTCTGTAGAAGGTGCACATGATGGGGACCGGAGCTCTAGTTCTTCTCAGTTTGCGGAGGAAGTAGTGACGCTGCTGTGATTTCTTGGCCAGTGCTGTGGTGTTGTCGGTCCAGGAGAGGTCCTCTGTGATGTGCACACCCAGGAACTTGGTGCTGCTCACTCTCTCCACAGTAGCACTGTTGATTTCATCATGTTTCATCTTCTCCACGTTCAGAGAAAGATTGTTGTCACTGCACCACCCGGCCAGGCGGCTCACCTTGCTCCTGTAGTTTGTCTCATCCTTGTTGCTAATGAGACCCACCACAGTCGTGTCATCCGCAAACTTAATAAAGAGGTTGGAGTTGTGTGACCGTGTGCAGTCGTGGGTCAGCAGAGTGAAGAGGAGGGGGCTCAGCACACATCCTTGGGGAGTCCCAGTGTTCAGTGTGATGGTGCTGGATGTGTTACTGCCGACCCGTATTCCCTGAGGTCTTCCAGTCAGAAAGTCCAACAGCCAGTTGCACAGTGAAGTGCTGAGTCCCAGCCGGACCAGTTTGTGAATGAGCTGTTGAGGGATGATTGTGTTGAATGCAGAATTTCTTCCTTGCAGTTTACTGAACATTCTACAGGTCAATGTTTCACCTCAGATGAACTTTGGAGATATTTATAAAGGCATGTTCTCACTCATATGCACGCTAAATGTCCACATGCAGCATACACATATTTCTGCAGTGTGCCCATAAAATGCTAATATTTCTGCTGAATTATTCTGGATGAGGCAACATACAAGGTTCAGTTGGTTTTAAGTGGATGAGCTAAAAACAAGTTTGAAATTTTTATTTATACTAAAGTTTCACATTACAATTTCAATATCTTTGTAATTTGCTATTTATTCTAGTCTGCCCATTTCATGAAAAAAAAAAAAAAAATTCCGATCTATGATATAATATTTTTTTTTTTTATTGGTGTTGTTGTCTTATTCAAAGTATAAATGACATATGGTAACTTAAAGGGTTAGTTCAGCCAAAAATGAAAATTATGTCATGTATGTCATAATTTTCATTTTTGGCTGAACTAACCCTTTAACAAATTAATAATAAATTAGGTGAAGCTGTGCGCTTGAATTTGTCACTGCATCCTACATCCTATGCGTGGTGAATTATTACTCATTATTGTCTATAGGCTATTTTAGTAATTTAAAGGGTTAATTTA
>NW_024879213.1:290367-293321 GCF_018340385.1 Cyprinus carpio | reverse complement strand
GCTGACGTGTTTTCTTTGTTATTGGGCGCACCAGAGAACACGTCAGCAGCGTCGTACGTCAACTGTCACAGCAGTCGCGTTCACAACAGACCCGGAAGGAAAGACAATCCTGAATAAAGTTGTAATTTTTGTTATTTTTGGAGCAAAATGTATTTTCGATGCTTCAATAAATTCTAACGGACCCTCTGATGTCACATGGACTACTTTGATGATGTTTTTATTACCTTTCTGGACGTGGACAGCATACCGTACATACATTTTCAATGGAGGGACAGAAAGCTCTCGGACTAAATCTAAAATATCTTATACTGTGTTCCGAAGATGAACGGAGGTCTCACGGGTTTGGAACGACATGAGGGTGAGTCATTAATGACATAATCTTCATTTTTGGCTGAACTAACCCTTTAAATAACTTGGGTTATCTTAATATATTGATTAATTACATTTTATTATAGTTTTTCATCCCAGTTTTTAAGCAGTGTTAGTTGAGGTGCAGTTACAAGAAATTTGTTTTATGGGTGTTCTATTCTACATTTATTTTTAAGGTATTCCACACAGGCTATGCGGTCACAGTTAGATGCGTATTGATGCAGATTTTCTCTTTATTTTAAGCAGAATTTGTATTTTATTTCATTTATTTATTTATTTATTTATTTTTTCACCCCGAAAAAAGTGATTGGTCTTACCTGGCCACCATTGGAAACAAGTTCTGGCCACGCCCCTGCTCATCAGACAATAGGTGCATTCGACTTGAAGCAGGGCTACAGACGGCGATCAACGAGAGCAACCGCTTGCAGTCGGGGGCGGAGTTGAAAACAGACACGTCAAGCCAGACACTTTCGGCTCCCGTTAGTGACACTCATGTGGTGTTTGCATACTTTATCACAGATGAAGTGAATTAAATGCAATATTTGTCAAATACACAGACGTTTTAGAAACTTTTTCATGAGCAACAGAAACAGTTTTTACATACTGCTTAATATAGCGCATATTTTCAAGAATAAGGTTCAACATAATCATATACTATTTAAATACTAATAAAGTGGGGGTATATGTGCTTTTATCAGTGTTGTATGATAAACGTGACTCAATACTACAGTGTGACTACAGTAAAAAAGCTTTTACCATTCTAAAAACACAGATTTGTGGCCATTATTGAAAATTAAAAGGTTAGAATAAACCCAAAACACACGTGATCGTTGTCATGCGGTGAATCTGGACAATCGTGAAACAGCTGTGTCGTCATCAGCGCTCCTGCAGTCGCCCTGGAGAAACTGCTGCGGCTGAGTCAGCCGGCTGCTCTCAAAACGCTCTCGCGGTGCTTTGATGCCACATGTGACAATTTCTAACAGGCATGCACTGCTTCAACTCAGATTCCAATCAGTTTGCGCAGTGCTTCATGAAGTTGACATTGTAACAAACAGCAGGTTAATGGCATTTAGGAAAAACCATAAATTTGCACGTGCCCACAACTTTGAAACAGTAGCAGTACCAAGTTACATGACAGTGAAAATCAAAATGGGACGTTATAAGCAAAGGACAAAAATAAAAAGAACTGATGTGTGGGCAGAAGCAGGAGGAGTACAAAATATTGTAAATGAGTTATTAGAAAGAAGACATTTTAAACATAGACACAAAATGTCCGTCAGAAATATGGAATCAGATGTTCATGTCCTTATTTGGTGAGGATCTCAAAAAAAATCACTTGGACCAACATCCGCAACAACGTGAGAGACCGATTACATCTGGCCATTGAAGAAAACAAAGGGGCAATTCCAAGTTCCAGATTCCAGATTCCAAGAAAATCTATATATTGTTTTCATACTAAACTTTGCTACAGTTATGAACATTTAAAGGATGAAATGTGACATAATTTGATAAGTTAATTTTTTTGCATTTTTTTGCAGCTGCTCGTCTTTTAACTGGAACTCGAAAATTTGACCATATCTCACCCATCCTCCAATCCCTCCACTGGCTCCCTGTGCACTTTCGCACTGATTTTAAAATTCTTTTATTTGTTTTTAAATGCCTGCATGGCCTGGCCCCCCAGTACCTGTCAGATCTGCTCGTGCCTTACACCCCCCTTCGTTCGCTCCGGTCAGCTGGCCAGGCACTGCTGGTCGTCCCCAAGACTAAACGAAAATCCAGAGGTGACCGTGCATTTGCCGTGGCAGCTCCGAGACTCTGGAATGAGCTGCCTTTGCACATCAGATTGATTGAGTCTCTTCCTGTTTTTAAATCCCATCTTAAGACTTATTTATTTTCTTTGGCTTTTACCTCAGTTTGAGGGTTGACTTTCTAGTTTTGTATTATTGTTGCATTTATTGTTATGTTTATCTGTTGTTTTATTATTTTTGTTGTGCTTCTGTTGTATGTTATTGTTTTATTTATAGACTGTGTTCAGCACTTTGGTCAACACTGTTGTTTTTAAGGTGCTTTATAAATTAATTACCGTGATATATCGCTGGATTTTTTTGTGAAAACTTGTATTTGAACTGTAAACCATGCCTTTTACAGATATTTTACAGTTTATGTTACCATAGACTTTACCCTACACTGCTCATATGGTATAAATTTTATTCTGCAGATCTTAAAAAGGTCTTAAAAAGTTGAAAATTTGTCTTAAATTCTATTATTATCATTATTATCTGTCACATTATGCTGCTGGAAGGAACATGGAGTCATGGATAATCGCAAGAGTCTTTATTAATCCAACACGGGTAAATCCAACATAGGGAACAGGAAGAAGACACACGTACATAACTGGTAGACGCGACAAACATAAACTCAATAGACTGGGGCTTTTAAACTCAGAGGGAACTAAGGAGACACACCTGGGATCAAATCAACAATCAATGGGAGAAAGAAACTGGGTCACAGGGGCAAAAAACACACACAGAAAGGTCCATAGTCCTGACATAACGCCCCCTCCGAAAAGGTGCTTCCTTGTACCA
>NW_024879213.1:288542-289480 GCF_018340385.1 Cyprinus carpio | reverse complement strand
GGGGGGCATGATGAAAGAGACCACGGAGGGAGGAGCCAGGGAGGAGACGACGGAGAGGGGAGCCAGGAAGGAGACAGGAGGAGCTTGGAGCAGGAGGAGCCCTGCTTGACCCAGGCCACAGCCATGATGTCGACCCACGGTGGAGCCGATGGAGGGAGGAGCCATGGCGACTCCAGGAAGCCAAAAGCCAACGGCCCAACCAACAGCTGCGGAGCAGGTGGAGGAGGAGCCCGAGGCAGAGACGGAGAGCAAAAGAGCAAGGGTGACAGGGAGGATCCGGAGGTCCTTGGTAGAGCCAATGGCGCTGGTGACCGACGCGATGATGTGGAACCGGGAGGCCGCGATGGAGCCGGAGCTACAGAGGACTGAGGTGGAGCCGAGGGGATGACGGAGTCAGAGGGATGGAGGAACGTGGCGATGCCGGGTAGTGGAGTCCCGAGGCGGTGGATGGTCGACGCCAGACCAAGGTGGAGCCAGAGGGACAAGGGAGCCAGGTGGAGCTTGTGGACTGCCAGGCCATGATGGAGAGGAGGGAGCTAGGAGCCATGGTGGAGCCAACGGGCCGAGGCGGAGTCCAGGCCTCGAAGGCTGGAGGCGGAGGTGAGGGAGACTCTGACCACGGCGATGCTGGAGGATGGCAGTACCGCAGGGCTTGCACTGCATAGATTGTGGGCTGAGGGCGAGCAGAGGGGCTGCCAGACGAGGAGGGTGGGCATTTTCGTGAAGGGCACATTCTAGGAGCAGGCACTAGAGGACACATTCTAGGAGCAGGCACTGAAGGACACATTCTAGGAGCAGGCACTGGAGGATCGGAAGCCCCCTCAGGGCTGGACGAGGAAACCAAGTACGGAGAAGGGCTGGACGGGACCAGTGGAGACAACGGAGAGAGGAGAGGGGGCAAGTTCAATTTCCAGTTTAGACTCCCAGAAGATCCTCCT
>NW_024879213.1:278628-288532 GCF_018340385.1 Cyprinus carpio | reverse complement strand
CCCACAGTTTTTTTTTTTTTTTTGAGTGACGACCAAGCGGGTAGCCGCAGATTGCTGAGTTGATCACGTTTGATCAATTTAGTCTTCTCAAATCATCACGACTTGCTTAAAATAAAATTTGCAGATAAACAACACTTAAAGCATATTACAATGTTAGTTTAAACATTTAAAAGTGCACTGTTAGGTGTACCTAAGTTTGTGAGGAGAGTGGAAGCTGACGTGTGCTTATTAGTGCACGGAGGAACCAGTGCAATCACTTCATTCTGTTCTTCATAACAGGAAACAACTTGAAGGCCGTAATTTTTGCTCATACAGATAATACTAATATTTCATTCAGCACTGTAAATGGTGTATCCTTATTTTTGTGTACACTCACATGAATATCAACAAAACATTGTGCTATCGTAAAATAAAGAAAACAAACAGGATGCGCAGTGCTTGCCGTCTCATCTGCGTGAACAGGGACACATTAAGCTCGGGCAGAAATGCAAAGCTCAAAATCAGGTGCAGTTTTGCTGTGCTGTGTCCGAAACTGATGGATTTATATTCACAATAAGCTACAGAATACATGTAAGATTGAACCCTTTAATAACAGTAAGACCTTAATAATGTATGATCATGCTTTGGTTCATATTTAAGAAATGACTTTTAAAAAGTTGTGTATTATTACAGCAAAAAAAAAGAAGCCTATATAAGATCAGCATTTGAACACTATAATAAACACAAAAATTATTTGCATGGTGACACTGTAATTTTTATTATTGGGAAGTGAGATGAATGAAGAGCACATCTGTCATGCATGCACAAACACGCAATGTTTAGCAAGATAGAGCTTGTCTATTTTACATGACCAGCAACCAGTGTTTTGAATGAATTCCAGCTGGAGAGGTTTTGGGTTTGGGGGTAGTTAGCTTCATCGTGGGGGGTTGACATGAAGGTGTGAATCTCTTGCTCTTTCATATGGAGAGAGTGTCTGATGATGAGCGTTTCAAACTTGCTGAGCAGGTTTAGCAGGGTTTCCGCTGGGTCTTAAAAAGTCTTAAATTTACTTGTATCAAATTTAAGGCCTTAAAAAGTCTTAAATTGTACAAGAAAGCCTTAATTATGATGTTTCACGAGGTCTTAAATTTGAGAGATGGAAAAGTCCCAGAATGCGCCGATATGATTACGGAGGATGGTGCGACGACTTGTTTTAAACTCTACAAGCGGGAGAAGGCTATAGCGTTATCGATGTCATGAATAAACTCATATGCGCGCCGCACATTTCAAAGTGTTAGCGTGGCATATCGAGCGATGCTTTGTGTTCTGCTGATTACAGGGGAGGAAAACAGAGGATATAGTGCCTACAGCCAGAGTCAGCGATAGCTCCACCCTGCTGGACGTAGTACACCGGGGCAGATGAAATAAATGAACCTTTTCACAATAAGCCTGGAGTTTGTTGTGTTTCACAGGAGTTCATGCACCAATGTGAAATTTCAGGACCCATGTTTTTACCTGCAAACACCCAGAGCTTTTTAAATTGGTGAACGTAGGGGAATCGTATAATGGGCGCGGAAGTGTAGAGCACACGCTGCCATATAAAAATTTAAACAGTATTAGGGCTGTGAGTCGTGCCGATATTGTATGTTCCAGTGGCGCTCGGTGCCTGTGCTGCGCACTAGAGCAAAACCCTGGTTAAACTATGGTTAATGTAGCAAATAGTAACCAAGGGTTTTTTTTTTTTTTTTTTTTTTTTTTTTTTTTTTACATTGTTTTTTGTTTTTGTACAACAAATATTTAATTTTACATGGGTATAGTTTATTTTTTATTTATTGTTTTTTTGTGCGATAGGTGGCCATTGTTTTGAAACCAGATTGCATACCGCCACCTACTGAATGAACTGTTTTGCACAGCTAAATGGGGAGATTGCTGACTTTATGGCGGGTTGCGAACCAAGTTCATAGGTGCATACCGCCACCTACTGAATTAAACATTAAAAACATCAAAAACTCAAAATTCACGACAGCTTTTACATTAAAAAGATTCAAGCCAGCTCTATTACATTAACCAAGAAACTGGCTTCTAATAATCAAAGCCACAAAGTTTCTGAGCTTGATGCCCCCCCCAAGAGGAATCTGTTTACTGTTATGTTCCTGCATCAGGTCTCCTCGTTGAATAGCCCTGTCCTTAGATGGCCAAAAACACAATGATTAGGATTTCTAATAGGTGAAAGGCTTCTATCATGCATTTCACATTGCAGCCTCCTGGTATTTCATGTAACCAATTTGGGTTTTTTTTGTTCAGACCAATTGTAAAATCAACCCATGTTTTTTATAAAACCCTGCAAACACATAAATGTTAACTTGTTAACCGATAAAAACAAAAATAGAAAAAATGTAATTATATTAATATAAAAAATAATAATAAAATTTAAAATAAATTAATAAATTAAAACTAATAACACTATTTTATTAAAAATGGTTTAAAGTGTTTTAACGTGCTGAAATGGAAAGTGTATCATTTTATAAAACTTTTTGTGTTGTGAAAACTTGTATCTGAAACTGTAAAATTGTGTTTTGGGAAGTCATTTTACCCAGTTTAATATGTAACATATGGACAGTGCCGTTGCCCGCTAATATGGTAATTAATTTTTATTTGTGCAGGTCTTAAAAAAGGTCTTAAAAAGTCTTAAATTTGAGCTTAAAAATCCTGCAGAAACCCTGTTTAGGCAAAGTGTCTGTTTTAGGACAAATGCTTCGTTTGGTTTGGCTTTTGCAATTTTTGCAAAGGCATACAGAGAATTACTGTAATGATCCGGTCAATGAACTTCCCATAATTCACCACCAGAGGTCATCATCCACTACACAGACTCTCACGCTACACAGTAAAACCTGGACTACATTTCCCATATCATCAGATACGCTTTATAAGTTCACCTGATAATAATCACATCATGCACCCAAGAACAATCACACACACGCACAGCACAATCATCAGATACGCTTTATAACAGCCGAGCAGACAGGACAGAAGCCCACCAGGGCGGAGCAGAGGACCACCACAGCCGAGCAGATGGGACAGAAGCCCACCAGGGCGGAGCAGATGGAACTGGATCCCGCCTCTGAGCTTAGACCTCAAGGCTCTTCATTCACTGTGGGTTTGTAATGGCAGCTGCACTAGAGCACGCGCACAAAATGGCCGCCAACCCAGCACCACAGCACAAAATGGCCACCAATCCTGAGCCTGCTTCTCATGAGTGCCCTCCAGAGCCCACTCCGCGCAAGCGCTCTCCAGAACCCGCTCCTTGCATGCGCCCTCTAGAGGAAGGTCAGGTCGAGGCACTTCCTCCATAAATGGCAGTTGATCTTCCAGAGTCAAGTCAAGTCACCAGTGATCTTCCAGAGTCAAGTCAAGTCACCGGTGATCTTCCAGAGTCAAGTCAAGTGACCGGTGATCTTCCAGAGTCGAGTCAAGTCACCGCTGACCGGTCAAGTCAAGTCGCAGCTGATCTTTCTGAGTCTAGTCATGTCACCGCTGATCTTCATGAGTCAAGACACAGCTGATCTTCCTGAGTCCAGTCAAGGCACGGTTCATCTTCATGAGTCAAGTCAAGTCGCAGTTTATCTTCATGAGTCAAGTCACAGCTGATTGTTAGGGGTCACGTCATGTCTCAGCTGATCTTCCAGAGCCTCGTCACATCTCAGCTGATCTTCCAGAGCCTCGTCACGTCTCAGCTGTGCGTCCAGAGTCTCGTAACGTCTCAGCTGTGCGTCCAGAGTCTCGTAACGTCTCAGCTGTGTGTCCAGAGTCACGTCACATCACAGCTGATCATCCAGTGTCATGTCACATCCTGTCTGTTGCACCCAGATTATCAAGGTCAGTCCTTCGGTATCCCAGTCTGGGATCCAGTGTGCGGGATGCACTGCTGGTGTCTGCACGCACAGCTGGGATCCCCAAACCCACTCACACTAGCCCTCCTGTTCCTGACCCTGTCTGAAGCGCTTCCCTTGATAGGGATCGCTTTATGGTGTGTTTGGGCTGCATACACCACAGAACCTCCCGAGGTGGAGGCACTCGCTTCAGCTTCTGGCATGGTGGTGGCGCCCAGCGATGCACTTTCAGCCTGTTGTTTTATTGTTGAAGAGACTGTTACTGACTTCTCTCTGTTACCTGATGTTACTGCTGTAGAACCTTCAGAGGTGGCGGCAACCGCTGCAGAACTTCCGGAGGTGTCAGTGGTATCCATTTATGGACTCTGTGTCTGCTGAGCCATGGCCAAGGAGGCCATTTATGAGTTTTCAGTCTGTCCTGTCACGGTCAAAGTGACCGTTGCTGAACTCTGTACCTGTTCTGTTAAGGAAAATGTTAGTGAACTCTCCCTGTTTCCTGCTGGTATTGCAGTAGAACCTCCAGAGGTGGCAGCATCTGCTGCAGAACCTCCAGAGGTGTCAGTAGTATCCGTTTGTGAACTCTCTGTCTGTCCTGCCACGACTATGAGGGCCGTCTGTGAACTCTTATTCTGTCCTGTCCCGGCTGTGGAGGCCGTCTGTGAAACTTCATTCTGCCCTGTCATGGCTATGAAGGTTGTCTATGTACTCTCGTCATGTCCTGTCATGGCTATGGAGGCCGTCTATGAACTCTCGTTCTGTCCTGTCATGGCTATGGAGGCCATTTGTGAACTCTCTGTGTTCCCTGCCTCTGTCCCTGAGACCATGAATGCACTGCCTGTGTTGTCTGTCTCTGCTTTCTCTAGGCCCCAGTCTCTGCCATGTCTGCTCCAACCTGGTGGGCTCCAGTTCCATCTGCTCCACCTGTCTACTCGGCAGTGTGTGAGAGGAAGTCCAATGCTTATAAAGCATGTCTGATGATTGTGCTGTGTGTGTGTAATTGGTCTCAGGTGCAAGGTGTGATCAGGTGATCTTGTGATTGGTGCAATGGAGCATGGGAAATGTACAGGTGCTGGTCATATAATTAGAATATCATCAAAAAGTTGATTTATTTCACTAATTTCACTAATATTATATTCATTCATTACACACAGACTGATATATTTCAAATGTTTATTTCTTTTAATTTTGATGATTATAACTGACAACTAAGGAAAATCCCAAATTCAGTATCTCAGAAAATTAGAATATTACTTAAGAACAATAAAAAAAAGGATTTTTAGAAATCTTGGCCAACTGAAAAGTATGAACATGAAAAGTATGAGCATGTACAGCACACAATACTTAGTTGGGCTTCCTTTTGCCTGAATTACTGCAGCAATGCGGCGTGACATGGAGTCGATCAGTCTGTGGCACTGCTCAGGTGTTATGAGAGCCCAGGTTGCTCTGATAGCCTTCAGCTCTTCTGCATTCTTGGGTCTAGCATATCGCATCTTCCTCTTCACAATACCCCATAGATTTTCTATGGGGTTAAGGTCAGGCGAGTTTGCTGGCCAATTAAGAACAGGGATACCATGGTCCTTAAACCAGGTACTGGTAGCTTTGGCACTGTGTGCAGGTGCCAAGTCCTGTCCTAAAACCAAATAAAAAACACCATAAAAACACCAACAAACAACAAGCAACAACAAACCAAAAACTTCCTGGTATACGGCTGTGTTGACCTTGGACCTCAGAAAACACAGTGGACCAACACCAGCAGATGACATGGCACCACAAACCCTGGAGAGGATTGTGAAACAAAACCCATTCAAAAATGTGGGGGAGATTCACAAAGAGTGGACTGCAACTGGAGTCAGTGCTTCAAGAACCACTACGCACAGACGTATGCAAGAGATGGGTTTCAGCTGTCGCATTCCTTGTGTCAAGCCACTCTTGAACAACAGACAGCGTCAGAAGCGTCTCAAGACAAAAAGGACTGGACTGCAGCTGAAACCCAATGTTAATAACCTGCAAAAGTGAACCTTAATGTAAAGTGAACAAATGTGAACCATTTATTAATGAATTACAAACATTAGTAACCAGTCAAAGTGAACTTTAATGTAGAGTGAACAATAATAATTGATTGATTGATTGATTATTATTGCACACACAGATAGAAGTAAGTATTTTTCTGGTGAAATCAATTTTGTTGTTGCACTACATCAGCAAACAACTTTCAACAGAAATATCAATCTTTTATTTTACAGCACACTGGAACATTACTGAGCATAACTTCACACAAAAAAGTGGCTTAAAAAAGTAAACTCACATTATAACTAAGCATCAAATTTATACAACAAAAATATTTGATAAATGCAAAATCATTAAAGGCACCTAAATATTTTTATTTTATATAATTCGACAGTTTTGAGAAAATAAATAAATGACTGAAACCACCATTACAGAACATTATCATATTAATAAGCTATCAGTAGGTACTTTTTGATATCCTAATAAAGCCCACTGTAACTTCAGTATTTGTTCATCCACACTCGCAGTAACGTTACCTGCGCGCGAACGAACCGTCCGCAAATTAATTCAACTAACAAAGCAATTACAAATATAAACACTTGAAAATATACTCTGCAGTGTCACCTCACAGTTAGCTGAGCAGTAAAATGAATAAACACAATGTAAGAACACGCCTCAGAGCACGTTGGAACAATCATAACAGCATGACTTCTTCTTTGAAAAGGTGACTTTACATCGGATGGTAGCTAGCTCCATTCATAGGCTTTGGTGACACACAGGCAACTACAGACACACAGGCTTTGGTGAAGTCATCCTGAAAGAATATAATAAAAACGCATTATATGTAATTACCAGTATTGGGTGAGTTACTTAAAATATTTAATCCACTACAAATTACTAATTACGTCTTTAAAATTGTAATTTTTGATTACATTACTGATTACTGCATTTAAAAAGTAATCAGATTACTAATCACTTTACTTTCAAGTTGCTGTCAAGTTTACTTTACTTTTCAAGTTACCAAACCTAAAAAAATGCACTATAAAGAGAAACTCATAGTTCTTTCATTAATTTAATATTGACAGAAAAAAATACATAAGTATTATTTTTATAGCCTACACTCCCAATATCAACATTTTTTTTTTTTTGTAAAATAAAGAAAACAAATTGAGTGCGCCTTCTGCATTTTCAGTCTTCGTGAATATCTTCCTGATACCAATCACTAAAATGAACGAAAATGACATGAGAAATACAGTAGGCTATATCTAAAGAAAGCTTTAAGTGTCTATTATTAAATGAAGTAAGTCATGTCGAAAACAAATATTCTCTGATAAAATCCGTTTGAAACCAATGCGATGTACAGTCTCTCCCATCTCAGCTCACCTATATCACACCCAAGCACATCGCACACTATAAGATCATCATCCACGCGAAACCACGCTTGAGACGCGCAAACATGTAAATGTCCACATCACCTCCATATACAAAGAAAGATTCAAGTTCATCATGGCTACTTTTCGTTTTTGGAAGAAGACACGCTTCTTAAGGAATGAGCAATTGTGATGCTGACGTGACTTAATGCAGCAGATGTTCTCATTCTGATGAGTCAATAATTTTAACTTATTAGTGTTACTGTGACATAAACTTTTCCCAAACTATAATGCCAGGCTAAAATATATCGAGTGCAACATTTTGAAATATGATTCATATGAATTGAAATACAACCTTTCATTCCATCTAAATGTTGTAGGACTTGTCTGCATTTTAGCTCCCATTGTCTGGTGATATATTAAAGGGTATACTGACCCGCAAAACATGATTTTTTGTTCACAATTTTTAACACTGCATTTGTAACTTAAAAGTAACGTAATTTCATTGACACAAGTAACTGTAATCAAATTACATAAATTTAAAATGTAACTCATTACTTTACTGCGTTACCAGGAAAAGTAATTAGATTACAGTAACGAGTTTCTGTGTAACATGTTATACCCAACTCTGGTAATTACAATTATTTTCATTAGTAGTAGTAGCTACTTCTAATAAAAAAAAAATTTAAAAAAACTATTTGTGACAGATTGTATTGAAGGGCAGTGAGGAAGCAGGATTCAGATGCAGCAGTACCTACTATTTTTATTAAGAATATTAATGAACTCAGGGAAATGTAGGACAACAAACCATTCACATAAAAACGAATTTAGACAACCAAATAGTAAAACTCTACTACTGTATACTGTAGAGCTGTAATAGACCAAAGGAGAAAGGAACAAAATACAACAGAATGCAATTATATGAAAAAGAATCACTAAGCAAAAAAACACAAAACTAAATGTGACATTATATAAATACATTATATATATATGTTGTTATACAATTTCTGATGCTTTCTGGTGTGCAAATTTTTTATTCAAATTATATGTTGTTATACAATTTCTGAACCTTTCTGGTGTGCAAAATTGTGATTCTTTTTTATTTATTTATTTATTTATTTATTTATTATGCACTATTACATTTTGAAAATAAAAAAGGATGACATCGCCAAAGCTCACGCGCAGATAACATTACTGCGAGTGTGGATGAACAAATACTGAAGTTGTTCACCTAAACGTAGCTTAGCAACAGCGTTCCAGATGGCACTATTCAGCTTGATCAGCTAACATGCGATCGAGTGGACAGAGCTCTCGTTGCGGGAGGTAAATCACACTGCGGCGTTACATCAATGATGCGTGCTGCCGCGATGCTTTTGTGGTCTGCAAACACTGCTCACCCCTGGTGGAGTTTATGATCATTAAGTGCCGGCCGTTCTATCTGCCGAGGGAATATTCAGCCATACTGCCCGTTGCTGTTTACATTCCCCCGAACAACAACAACAGCAACAGGAACGATGCACTAAATGAACTGTACCAGCACATCAGTGAGCAGCAGACAGCCCACCCTGAGGATTTTCTCATCATTGCTGGGGATTTTAACCATGCAGACTTAACCCTTGTGCGCTCCTCATTTGGGAGTCACAGTCATGGTCTTTGTGGTCAAAAGTGACCGGACACCTGAAATGTAACTTTTTTGCCCCCCAGTAAAATCAATGTAATATATTTTTATTCAATAATGTTTTTTCTTTTGAGAGAATTGTATGGTACAAATTAATATTTATGCAATAATTATGAACAATTTTTCCCTTTGAAAATAGTACAAAATTTTTTTTTTCAAATTTTTCAAAATTATTTTTCAATTTATGTAGTATTTTAGATTAAAATAGAGACTAGGCCTTTCAAATCCATTTTTTGAAGACAGATTAGCGCCACCTGGTCAGAGCAATGAAAGAAAAACGTAATTTCATGGTGTAACCAGTAGCTGCCTGTATAGGAATCTATAAAGAGGATTGTGAATTCCCTAGTTGTTTTTAGACATAATTGCTTAATTCTATTACGTAGTAGACTTAAATATATATTAAGACATTCTCAAAGAGTACTTTTTGCAAAGTTTTAGATATTTTTTTGTTAGAAATAATAAAGTGTTAGTTTCTGCATTATGATTACAGTCAAACCTACTCAAACCTAGTAACAAAAGGAAGGAACAGTAATCAAAAGAAAACAGCAATAATAAACAACAAGCTAAAATAACAGAAAGCATAAAATAATGATCAAACAAATCAGTAAACAGTAAATGAAAAAAGAGAAATAATAAAATAAAATAAGAGTTATAAATACTATTCTAACTAACTATATTTATCTTATATGGCCTACTATATAACTACTGTGTAAACTAACTACTATAACTATATACTAATTACATACTAACTCTACATAACAGCTAGCATTGTTGCAGAGGTCACCGATCACTACGCAATGTCTCTTGTAAACTGGATTTTTGCATTTCTTGCAAAAGAACGTGGTATTAACATCCCTCTGCATGCATCTTGGGCATCTTTTTCTCTTGGCTGAGGAATTAGCCAAAGAAGGACCAGCCAAGGAGGTATTAGCCAAGGAGGGACCAGCTCGGGATGGGCCTACCATGGACGGAACACCTGC
>NW_024879213.1:278533-278607 GCF_018340385.1 Cyprinus carpio | reverse complement strand
AGCCCTGGATGGGCCTACCATGGACAGAACACCTTCGGAGGGACCAGCAGTGGAGGGGCCAGCCCTGGATGGGA
>NW_024879213.1:274816-278365 GCF_018340385.1 Cyprinus carpio | reverse complement strand
CAGCCCTGGATGGGCCTACCATGGACAGAACACCTTCGGAGGGACCAGCAGTGGAGGGGCCAGCACTGGATGGGCCTACCGTGGACGGAAATGCTCCGGAGGACAGGAAGTGGAGGGGCCAGTTCTGGATGGGTAAGCTGTGGACGGAACACCTCCGGAGGGACCGGCAGTGGAGGGCCCAGCACTGGATGGGCCTACCATGGACGGAAAAGCTCCAGAGGACAGGAAGTGGTGGGGCCAGTTCTGGGTGGGCAAGCTGTGGATAGAACAGCTCCAGAGGGACCGGCAGTGGAGGGGCCAGCTCTGGAGGGGCCAACTGTGGATGGGCCAGCCGTGGAGGGCCCAGCTTCTCCATCATTTTTTTCCTGCAGTTTTCTCATGAGATGCAGAGAGGCTGGTGTGCGTGGAATGCCCTGTCTGGATTTTATAAAAGGGGACACTAGGGCTCTCCCTAGCTCCTCCAGAAAAATCCTCCTCTTGAAGTAGCACCCCTGTTTCCAGGTGGGATTAATTTCCCTCCACAGCACGAATGCATTATAGGCAGATACATCGACCATGTTGAAGAACAGTGCCATTGGCCAGCGAGCCGTCCTCCTCCCACATGTATATGTTGCAACAATCTAGAATATTACACACACACACACACACACATTTAGTATATCTGCTGTCATCCAATGACAGTTCAATTCACTTTATATGCTATTTAGAAGTTACCAGTAACAATCACAATAATAATAACAACAACCACAATAATAATAATAATAAGAAGAAGAAGAAGAAGAAACACAAAGTAGCCAATACCTTGTCAATATGTCCCTGAAGGCCATGTGTCATTTCATTCACTACTCGCTTGCCCAGGTTTTTCTCATGCTGTACTCCTGCAGGTTTGCCTGTGTATACCTGCATATTTCAGGAGTAACAAGTTTCTGCATCACAGGCTGTCCAGATTTTGATGCCATATTTTGCAGGCTTGCTTGGCATGTACTGTTTGAAAGGTCACCGCCCCCCGAATCCAACCAGGCACTCATCCACAGTCATATTGAGACCAAGATTGTACATCAGTGGCAGTCTCTCCACCCATTTATCCCAAATTTCTGCGATACGTGCTAGCTTGTCAGTTTGCCTTCTTTCATCTCTTGTTCTCTTGTTGTCGAATCTGATAACCCTTGACAGTCTTTGGAACATTTTTAGTGGCATGATGGCCTGAAAAATTGCCCTCCCCATCTCACCATCCCATAAGCTGCTCGTTGCCTCATTATTTGATTTGAAAACCCCAGCCAGTATCAGAAGGCCAATATATGCTTGCATTTCTTCCCATTCAATATTGTTCCATTCCTTTGCAAAAACCCCTCTAAGTTAGTCATTTCCAGCAGAATGTTCTGAATTGAAGTTGTAAAAATAATTCAAAAGTTGAACGGTATGTCCTTCACTCACGCACATGCATACCTTGTTGGTCCAGGGGTAAGTCTGAGGGCCTCCTCTGTCCGCGTTCTCCCTTCTGTCTGTAGAGGAGGAGATGAAGACCACAGTATTTCCCCATTCCTTGAGGTGTAAGTTGCAGGGCTTTTTTCATCTGAATCTTCCTCCTCTGACTCAAAATCTGGGCCAGCCTCTGTAAAATTCTCTTCTTCAGAGGTATCATCCACTGGATCATCTGGGGCAGCATTCTCTTCTTCTTCACTAGACTGAAGCAGGTATTCGAGGGTCTCCTGAGCAGTGAATCTTTGTGCCATTGTGCAAAATGACAGGGCAGGGCTCAAAGTAGCAATACTTACACAAATTCACACCCAATCAAGTTTTTGTTTTTATTTAAAGATGCTGGGATTGGACTGGAGGTTACTAGGGCAGAATCTCAGCCTTTGATCTGACTATCAACCATTGATCTTACTGTCAGCCTTTGATCTTACTTTGTGTGTGTTTCTGTGTGTGTGTGTGTGTGTTTGTGTGTGTTTCTGTGTGTGTGTGTGTTTGTGTGTGTGTGTGTGTGTGTGTGTGTGTGCAAGAGAGAGAGAATGTGTGTCTTTTGCACTCTGCATTTGTAACTTTTGATCTATTTATTTTATTTCACATATTCTCAAAATTTGATCTGTTACAGTTCATTTGTGTGTGTGTGTTTGTGTGTGTGAAAAAGAGAGAGAGAGAGTCTGAAAACATTACACCGACTGTCAAGTGTTGTGAGATTTGATGACAAGAGAACAAGAGCTGCAGGAATGCAAAATGACAAGCTGGCTCCTGTCTGGGAGATTTGGGGAAAATGGGTAGAGAGACTTCCATTTATGTACAGTCCTTGGTCATGAGAGAAACCTGGGCATGCACATAGTGAATGAAATGATGCATGACCTTCAGGAACATATCATCACATGACAATTTTTTACATATGCTCTTGGCACAGAGCTCCTGCAAAAAACAAATGTTAATAAAAAAATAAAAAAAAGAATGCAAAGGACCAAGCATGAGTTTCTAAGTGCACTGACAAACCCAAGAGGCAGCACCTCTTTAGAGTGTCACCCCTTCACTGCTGTGAGTTTTTTCTGCATTATGACTGAATTATTGAATGGATTTCACATTCTCAAAACTTTGCTCTGTGTTACAGACACAGTAGTTCATAGGTGTGTAAGTGTGTGTGTGTGTGTGTGTGTGTGTGCATCTGTGTGTGATTGGATGTGTCTTTATCACACTCTTGTTGTTTTATAGTGTCATACCTTCACTGCTGTGTACTTTTTTCAGTTTTGTGGCCAATTTGTAGACTGTGCACACAAATATTCTCTGAATTGTCGTGTTTTTGTCTATTTCCCATTCATTATTTATATAATTTATACAACCACTAAAACCACTCAAACCTACTATTTTTTAGTTGTCAATTCTATGTAACTCGATTCAGTTTTCAATAAAAATATGTTGCAAAAAATAAAAAAAAAGAGTGTTACTATTTTTTAACGCACAGTTTCATATCATTCCGATGAAGCTGTGATTTTTAAAAATTCTATATGTAAAATGCTCCGGTCAGAAATGACCGCACAAGGGTTAAAGAGTGTGTTCCCAAAAATACACCAACACATTAACTTTCCAACATGAGGTAAAAACATTTTAGACTTTGTTTACACCACACAGAAAGGAGCTTACAAGGCCCTCCCCCTCCCCCACTTTGGTGCCTCAGACCACATGCTAATGCCTGCATACAGAATGCTCGTTAAAGTCGCCAAACCAGTTCACAAACAGATTCAAGTGTGGCCGGAAGGGTCGTCAGAAGCTCTTCAGGACTGTTTTGACACCACTGACTGGAATATGTTTAAGCAGGCTGCCACATACAATAACACCATAGACCTCCAAGAGTACTCCGATACTGTCACTGCCTACATCACCAAGTGTATTGATGATGTAACAGTCACAAAGACCATCACTGTCCGGGCCAACCAGAAGACGTGGATGACAGGGGAGGTCTACAGACTCCTGGAGATGCGGAACGCTGTCTTCAGAGCTGGAGATGAGGGGGGCCTGAGAACAGCCAGGGCCAACCTATCCCGCGGCATCAGAGAGGCAAAGTGACAC
>NW_024879213.1:274323-274397 GCF_018340385.1 Cyprinus carpio | reverse complement strand
CCATCGAGAGCATTCTGACCAGCTGCATCACTGTGTGGTATGGCGCCTGCAACGTGTCCTGCCAGAAGACCCTT
>NW_024879213.1:261435-274101 GCF_018340385.1 Cyprinus carpio | reverse complement strand
GACCTATTTGTATAGTTGTACTTTATATTTTATTATCTGTATTTAATGTTCTACTGTTAGTGTAATCTGTATGCACCAAGGGTCTGTATGTATGTACTGTACATGTGGAAGAATTGACAATAAAGTAGACTTGACAGTGGGCTTTATCATGTTTTCAATAAATAATTACTGTTTGCTTATTAATATGATAATGTTCTGTAACGGTGCTTTCAGTCATTGATTTATTTATTTACTCAAAACTGTTCAATTAGATAAAATGTAAATATGCATATTTTTGGTGCTTAGTTATAATTTGCTGGAATACTTTATTGTGTTTCTGAATTGTTTAATGTGAGTTTACATGTATAGGGCACTTTCCATGTGCAGTTATGCTCAGTAATGTTCTTTAAGTAGTTTTGTGTACTGATATAGTGCATCAATAATAAAATACATTTAACCGAGAAAAAAACTTATGTGTGTGCATTAATAATTAATAAATGATTAGTGTGTCCACTTTACTTTAAAGTTCACTTTCACAACTCATTAATAAATGGTTAACGGGTGTTCACTTTACATTAAGGTTCACTTTTACAGGTTACTAACGATTATAGATCATTAATAAATGGTTCACAGATGTTCACATTACATTAAGGTTCACTTTCACAAGTTATTAACGTTTATAAATCATTAATAAATGGCTCATTACATTAAGGTTCACAGGTAATATTGGAATACAAATTTTGAATATTAATATCTCATCAAGTCAAGGGTGTGTTTTTATTCTTTTTTCCACAAAATAAAAATCAAGATGATAATTTCATCTTAATAAACAAAATATATTGTTTTCTTATCATTGCTGTGGATAGGCATCATGAACTCTTGTGGAGAATCATTGGTAAGGTACAGAGTAGAAACATTGTTAGAAAAGTGACATGAGTCATGAGATATAAATGAGAAAACCATAAATACAACACTCTTCAGTCTTGCTATAATAATACATTTTTGCTGCATCATGAAATAAATCAGGAATCTGGTTTTGAGTGAAATAAGTATTAATAAATATATTTGTTAAGCATTTATAACATGTGAGTTAAAAATGACACTATTCGGTAGGTATTGCATTAAAATCACCCTTTTATTTATGCATTTATAACTGATTATCAATGATTTATAATGCATTTGTAAGTGAGTTATTAGTCATTTATTAACACCTTTATAAACCCTTTATAAAGGGAACCTTGATGTAAAGTGTTACCAAAAGTTTTATAAACTAAATCACAAACACATAACTAGTCAAAAAAAATACACACACAATTACATGAGTTTCTGATTCTGTCACTGCTTGCATATCAATGTCACTTAAACAGTTCCTGATCTTGCTACTTGCTCTTATGCATTAGTACTGATATGAAATTACACTGATTGTTTGCTGGACAAACAGATTAGTCACTTGTAATATTAATTCTGCTACAGTTACTTCTGGCGGCTGAGATAAACATAATTAATTATAATTCATTTTAATAATTTATATACATTTCCCTTTTGAGCTCATTTGCTACAAAATTGAGCACAGGCTGGATCCCAAAGGAATTATTTCTGCTACAGCTTCTCTGAATCTATCAAATTGGCCATCCAATGAAGATGAGCACATCCTATATGGAAATGACAAACTTCTCATGAGACACGAGACTCTCACTGTCGCGGACACAACTAGTCCCATACTCCGTAAGTAATTACACAAATTGAAGTGTCATGATGTCACAGGAGAGAATCTGTGCAAAGCACTCGCCTAATGTCTCCATGCTTCCAATCACAACACCCGAGTGTGAAAGAGGATCCAGTGCCATGAACTATATTCTCACCGATGGTAGACACAGAATGAACGTCCCCACACTAAACAACCTACTGATCATTTCAGTAAATGGACCAGGGGTTGCCTCATTTCCTGCACAAAGATTTGCTGAGATGTGGGTGAAATAGGGGCGACACGTCGCAGATGAAAGTCCAGGAAAGTCCGTCATCAAGGCAGACTGTTTACTTAGTCTGACAAATATGCATTGACTAATCATTTTTATGTTAACATCAAGTTGTGCAATGCAGTTGATATTGCTCTTCCTTCAGCTGTTGACTGGGCTTGGAGTGAGATGTCTGCAATGAGATCAGGAAGAATCTGGCACATCACTTCTGTTGCTTCCTTATATTACCCTGGTAGTGTTTCCTCCCTACAAAATTCATTAATGAGCTTAAAAAAACAACAACCAAACACATCTGTGTATAACCTAGCACTGAATACTGCTAGCATGCAGTTTGATTTGGGGAAGTTCACAAAGCCTCTCCATTTCCTTTAGACTGATGGTCCTGTTGCTGCTGGTCTCCTCCTCACAAACTCGCTTTTTAAAGTAATCGTTGATGCCACAGCAAGCCATATCTGCAAAGCTGAAAACATTACATTAATGGTATGTAACATTAATTTAGGGAACATCTGATGCAAAAGAAACAATATTCACCTGTATATTCATCATTTCATAAAGAGACATTGTCTTTAGCATTCACTGTTTCTAAAGGTACTGTCTTTACTATCAGTAACTTTAATGTGATCACTGATGAAATGATACTAAAAATATGAACTAAAACTTCCAGTAGGTGAGTTACCAAATGATGCAAGTACTCCTCGCTGCAGACTGTAACGCGGTGACATCACATATGTATGTCACATATGTACATCACATATGTGTTTAGCGTGCATGCGCTAAGTTACGTATGGTATGTCTATAAAACGCATGCACAGTAACGTGGTGACGTCACGTACCTACGTTATGTATGTATTTACCGTAAATACGTGTGCGAACTGTACTGATTGGCGTTAATGTGCATGCCCAGGTTCATTCACTTCCGGATGTTCGAAAGGTATGGTGGATTTGAGATTCGGTGGCAGTAAAGTCAAAAAACATTTAATTACTTTTGTTTTCTTAAAAATGTGAGTTTGTGTTAAAGGGATAGTTCACCCAAAAATGAAAATTATGTCATTAATGACTCACCCTCATGTCGTTCCAAACCCGTGAGACCTCCGTTCATCTTCGGAACACAGTATAAGATATTTTAGATTTAGTCCGAGAGCTTTCTGTCCCTCCATTGTGAATGTATGTACGGTATACTGTCCACGTCCAGAAAGGTAATAAAAACATCTTCAAAGTAGTCCATGTGACATCAGAGGGTCCGTTAGAATATGTTGAAGCATCGAAAATACATTTTGGTCCAAAAATATCAAAAACTAGGACTTTATTCAGCGTTGACTTCTCTCCCGGGTCTGTTAGGAGCGCGTTCACAACACAGCAGTTTAAATATATCCGGTTCGCGAACGAATCACTCGATGTAACCGGATCTTCTTGAACCAGTTCACCAAATCGAACTGAATTGTTTGAAATGGTTCGCGTCAACAATAAGCATTAATCCACAAATGACTTAAGCTGTTAACTTTTTTAACATGGCTGACACTCCCTCTGAGTTCAAATAAACCAATATCCCGGAGTAAGTGCATTTCTTTGTGAAGCATGTCAACATTGGCAGCTGTGGTTCCAAACTCCAAACTGCCGCCTGTTAGAATTGCTTCTGCAAACTATAAAAAGAACTCATTAAATCCTCAATACTTTAACACTTTTAATTAGTAAGTGTGCATTTTAAAAAAACAACAACACCTGAAAGTGAAAAGTGAAAGTCGTGACATTTGCCAAGTATGGTAACCCACAAGTGCACACACACAGCAGTGAGAAGTGAACACACCGTGAACACACACCCGGAGCAGTGGGCAGCTATATCCAGGACCCGGGGAGCAACTGGGGGTCAGTGCCTTGCTCAAGGGCACTTCAGCCATGGGTATTGAGGGTGGAAGAGAGTGCTGTTCATTCACTCCCTCCCACCTACAACTCCTGCCAGCACCGAGACTCGAACCTGCGACCTTCTGGTTATAACTCTCTAACCATTAGACCACAGCTGCCCCACCTACTTTACATACAAAAATCCCACATGAATTGCCATCCTGTTGGAAGCTGTGTGGTAAACTACCACATTCCCACTTCCCAGCAATTCCCTTTGTGGCCATAAATTTGCTTTGTTGGGTTCAGATGTATTTCAAATGTTAATAAAAGTCAAAAAACAATTAACAAATGAGGACATGAAGGGCATATTTTTGTTATAATCTTACAACCTTTTTAGAATGAGCTACTTTTTGATGTTTTTCACCAAGATAATTTAGGTAGGGAATCCTCCATTCTTTAGGATATATCACCTGTAAAATGAATATTATTTAATCTTGCTCTGAATTTATATCACTATAGTTTATAGAAGGATGAGAATGGAAAGAAACAGACCACGAGTGCCCAGTGGTTGTTCTCGTTAAATGAACCAATCAAAACATGATATTCCCCTGGATCCAGCTACAGTGGCGATGCATGGCCTCCCTTTCTCTGCCTGCTCCATACATTCTGCCACAGTACCCTGTCTCCAACTTGGATCTCAATAAATATTCTCTTTTCCAATTTTCTTTTTTGTTTGTTTTATGTTGGACATTAGATATATTGTCTTGTACTGTTTGGTAAATCCTGACCTGCCTTTAAATGCATTCTGCAATAAACTCCTCTGCTATAGTATCCTCAATTATCTCATTGATCTACAGTATTTAAGAAAAAGTTGTATTTTTATGTGCATTACAGAAGAAAATGTAACATTTAAAAATAATGTACAAACCTAATTTCTCAGGTACTTCACAAGGATACCTTGCTTCACAGCCAAACATTAGAAAGTATGGCGAATACTGAGTTGAGTGATTTGTTTTTTTGTATGGAGGCCAAACATTGTGGCCTCCAAATATTCTGCCCACTTGTGTGGCTCCTTTCCCACCATCTTGCTTAATGACCTTTGAATAAGAGAAGAGTCATTAATAGCAAAACATTCTATATTTACATGGCATTTCTGACAAACCCCCTGCTAACTGTGATTGTGGGAGACAAGACACGATATTCATCATCTACCATCTATGCAATAACCAATATTTTTATTCTACTTTAATTAGAAATTGTCAGTTTTGTACCTCTGAATTGTACCATTGAGTCTTTCTACCAATCCATTGGTCTGTGGCTGGTAGGGAGCACATAAACTCATTTTGATACCAAGTATTTCACACATATTGATATGTTTACAGACAATGGGAATTATTATATATTTACAATTCCTAAAACTAATAAAAAAAAAAAGCAAATGAGGTTTAACCATTACCTTGTTCACAAATTCTGTGCCTTGGTCTGTTAATATCCTTTTTGGGGCACCAAATTTGTAAAACAGCTTAATAATACAGCATGTGACCTTGAGTTTTCAGTGGGAAAGCCTCACATCACTTTGTAAAGTAATCAATAATTACGCAAATATACTGGTAACTGTCAGCATTCGACCTCCTGTAGTTTGTCTCCACGCCTCTAGAGGTCCCCTGTGTTGCTTTCTGCCTTAATTCTTCCTCGTTTACCCTTGTCAGCATTATGCAGGTCACCTGTGCCTTGTTTCTCTTAGAGTATTTTAACAGTGTTTTTCCCTTTGTTCAACACTTGGTTTTTGAGTCTTGGCTGCGTGCTACCTACTTTGTTTTCCAAGTCTTTCCAAGTTATCTCAAAGTAAGGTGTTTTTGTTATTTGATTGCTTGTATGCTCTAGTTTTGGTTTCTCCCCTCGTGGAGTTTTTATTTTCCCTTGTGTTTTTTTTTTTTTTCTCTCCATTTTTCTTCCATGTATTTATTCCTCTGTCTGAGAAGAACTTTTGTTGGATTTTTGGCTCGCAAAGAACTTTTTTTAAATAAACCAACCTTGCCTAGAGTACTGACTTGAGTATTTAGTTTAGGTCCAACATTACACCCTCTGTGGTCTAGTGGCAGATCTCTCAACCACCACACCAGAGACCCGAGTTCTAGCCCAGCTCGTGACAGGTAACCATCCTTGGTTTGTGTGAATTTTCCCACTAAATCCATACCAATAATGTCCCACGGCTCAACCACCTGAGAAAATTAATCAGATATATTAATCATCTCATTTACAGAAACTTACTTCAATAGGTGTATAATCAGCTTGATTCTTAATTGGAGCTTGCTTTGACTGGCAGGCAGCACAGTGCGTGACCTAAAGTCAGAGTCATTTAGTAGTAGTAGAGTGTATACTGTATGTAACGAAAAAGTTCATTTTACTTACCTCAGTTTCTAATGTCCATAGATATGGAAGGCCAGTAAAATCGCATTACTGATGCAGCATCTGTTGTTTTGACTATACCACAGTGGGCACCGATTGGACTGGTGTGGAACTCTTTGAAAACCTGTTTTGCCTCGTCTCTGCAGCATAACACCTTGGCTAACCCAATCTCTCTCCCCTCGCTCTTCTTATATAATAAAAAACTTCATCTAAAAGGCAGTATATTACTGTAAAATCTGTTATCTTTACACCCCAAAAAGACTCATCCAACCAAGATCTACATAAAAACCAACATGCCTCACTCACCCTTCATCATGAATTCTGCCTTTCTCAAAAGCACATATTTTTGTCTTTTTGTTGAATCATCAGGGATTGTCCAAGACTTTTTTGAAGCGCACAATAAGAGGAAAGTTTTCCTATCCATTTTTGAAATCCAGCTAACAAAATGTTTGGTCAATGGGCATGGCCTATTCATCAATTATTTAACTCAACACCACAGCTCATTTATGTTGCTTAACAAATTGGATTCATGTAGCTAGTTAATAAAAATGTTCATTACTTCTTTTAATGTTCAATTATATGTTCCCCTCAGTGTGCAGGGATGATGGGCAAGGAACAGCTTGCCAAACACAGTATTATAAAATTTGTGTTTTTTTCTTAGGTGGTTATAGCAATGATTAGAAACACCAAACCAATCACATTTTTGTATTTTCCAACTTGCCTTAAACATACTTGTGTATGTAAATTAGTGTAAAACGATGCAGTTAAGCGTAATTCATTCAATCCAAATAATTTCACTGCATATAATTACAATGACTAGTTAGATACAGCTGAGTTTAAATTTGTTTCATTTATGTTTCTTTAATTTATTTTGTAATATATTGTGTTTGTGCAGCCAGAGAAAATATGCATTCTGATAACACCTACAATGTGTAATGCATTGCTGCATGTATTTATGCATGAATAAAATGGGAAAAGTTAACTCTCTGGCTGTGTGTGTGTGTGTGTTTAGTAGCTACAGCCTTTTATGGGCAATACATAAAAAATGACTTTTTTTTCCCCCTTTTGGTCTCTCTTATCTTAAATTGCATTTTAGCTCTCAGAAAACACCCATAAACAACATCTCTCAGCTACTAAATATTCATTTTTTGAATTGTTACAAGGCTCTTTACAAAAAAAGGCAACAAAACAACACCAGATAACATAAAAAAATCTTTATTTTAACAAGCATCTAACGACATTTGTAATTTTAGTCACTGAAAATTATGAAAAGTTGTGAAAGTTATGATGCAGCAAAATACACAGCAACTAGGGACACAGTTTACAGCTTGAAAATAAATGACAAAAAACAACAAGGAACGACAGAAATGTGTTCGATTTGTGCTGTGTTTGGTGTTTAGTATCATCACAGCAAAACATTGTCATATGGCCATGATAAAGCGTCCGACGGCTCCAGGAGCGAAGACGGAATTTTTTTTTGTTAAAAAAATATAGATTAATAGTACATAAATACATTTAGATATACAGGTGCATCTCAATAAATTAGAATGTTGTGAAAAAGGTAATTTATTTCAGTAACTCAACTCAAATTGTGAAACTCGTGTATTAAATTCAATGCACACAGACTGAAGTAGTTTAATGCATTGCAAAAAAAATAAAAAAAATAGATACTGTAACAAATGTATTGTTCACTGTTAGTTCATGTTAATTAATACATTAACTAGTGTTTACCAATGACGCCTTATTGTAAAGTGTTACCTCTTAAATTTACCTTCATGAGACTTCATATGACTTTTTAGGGACAGTGTCATTGAGAAGAAATTCAGAGAAGAGACCCACTTCATGTGGCTAGAAAGTTCTTTAACTCCTTACGATGTAGTGAGTACTGGAAAAAGTATTTGAGTGTCTGTCTCTTCTCATCTTTCTGTCTGTCTTCTCTCAACTATCTTTTTTTTCTCTCTCTCTGATAAACTGTATTGCCCTCAACTGTAAAATTTTCAAATTGAAAACACTTCAAACTTTCAGGCCATGCTTTCTCAAGCCAAGCCAACCTAAATTTTGACTTGACTAACTTTATTAATTTAGTTGATGTTAATGCTGGTTATAAATTAAATCTCTTAAGTACTTTACAGACAAAGCAAATAACACTTTTTTCCTGTACCATCCTATGGTATATTTAAATACATTTAAAATCTTTTCCACCTTGTATTATCTTCTGTCTTTCTTCAAAAATGATTTAATATTGCTTTAATATTGTTTGTTCTTTTATGTAAATTAGGTGTCGTGAACTGGAGTGCATTTTCTGCACAATACAACCAGGAGTTCTGTGTGCCGTGTTCACTGACCCAGTGCCTGCGGTGCAGTGAGATATTTAAAGACTGCCCACCTGGCTATGTGGGGAATGGCAGAGTTTTTTATTCATTCAAAGAATTTGAGGGCTACTGCTCGGCTGATTGTTTTATCAGTGATGGAGGTGAATTTCAGAATGAGTAGATTTTTTTTTTCTTGTGTCATGTCTATAGTCTTAATCTATATTTGTATATACAATTACATTTTCTGTTTTGTTCTTTGAAATAAATAAAAAAAAGATCACTGTTATCGGTTTGGTTTTTTGGAGGCACCATGCATAAAATGGGATGCAGACACTGAAAATATAAGTACAAATGGCTAAGCACTAAATACAAATGGCTATAGATTCTATTTACACTATGTTAAAACAGCAGGATTTTCTGATATTTATACCACTTACAGCAAATAGTGGCAATTATCTGCACCTCAGTATTGTAGTACATTATAAAACAGTAATAACTAATAACAATAATAACTAGTAATAACTTTTTGAGTGTAAATTATAATTTTAATCCAAATTATTAAATGGATGCCACCTTACTGGGACAATAAAGCCCTCCCTCACAACTTTTTGATTATTTCCTTCATTTTTATTGAAAATAAATGGTTTTCTGATGTGATTTGAAATTTGAAAAGAGAGAAAAAAACTTCACCAAGAGGCCGATTCGAACCCGGGTCGATCACATCAAATTGTGAACACGCGTTTCACCATCTGCACCACTGGAGTTCACAACTGCTTTGTAAATAAAATACAACACAAATAAAACACAACAAATATATAAGGTGCCATTAAAGTGTAATATTACAATACACACAGTGAAGTAAAGTGCAACAGAATGTTAATATATTGTAAATAAAATACTACACAGATATTACAGAATAAACTCTAATTCCGTATAATTTTATCTCAGATGAAACGGTTAAAATCATGGATATGTGCTGTATTACATTTTACTGTTGTTTTTCCCTTCTTTTTTTCCACCTTAGCGTTCTTTAATACACTTAAATCACAACAAAGTATTCTCATAAATTTTAATGACGTGTTACGTCACGCACGACGATCACACACAAAGCGAAAACACCTATCCCCAGACAGCAACATAGTCTCAGAAGAAGAAGAAGCTCAAACTGAAGATCGGTAAGTTGGCTTTCTCAAGCCAAATTAATGAACAGAATGAAGGATGGAAAGGAGGAAAATAAATATCAAGCAATGCAAATTACACATGCATTTACTTGCCCAACCAGACAGGTTACCTGATCAAAATTCAGGGCTCGACATTAATGCTTGTCCACTTGTCCGGGACAAGTGGATTTTGTGAAGGGGCAAGTGAAAGAGAATTTTACTTGCCCAACCGGACAAGTAACTTGATTAAAATTTTTATAACAAACAACAACTAGGGCAGCACCAAAACTTTTCTGGTTTTATTACTTTCAGTGTAAACAGTGACCTATAATGGATAATGTATTGATAGTATCAAGGTCTTGTCAGTTGAGGCTCGTGACTCGCGGAGAAATCAAAACTATAAGTGCAACAGCATACACAAAGAAACAAACATGAGCAAACCTACTGCGGTAGAAAAAAAGATGAATATTCTATATAATATATGCAACATCACACGACCAGGAGTGATGTTTTCCCGACTTTCAGCTTGATTGCAAATGTGATGTTTATTTAACTAAAGTTGTATAAAATCAATAAGTAATATTAACTGACTTACATTTAGACACAGTATTGATCGTTTTCGATCCATTTTGCTAATGAAAATAGTTCTAAGCAAAGCCAAAACACAACAATCTCCCATCAACAAACAACACACACAGTCATTCGTTACTGAATTATTCAGCATTTTTGAGTGAGTCAACGATTCAGTGAGCCATTCATAAAGACAGTCACTTGCTTCATTTATTGAATGAATCAGCCGTTTGAAGGAATCGGTTGAATCAATGATTCACTCATCAAGACAGTGGCTTGACAACACCTACTGGTGGTTTAATTTCATATTTTAAAAGTATCATTGCATTTTTCCAACATTTCATATTTGTATGTCAAAAAAGTAAATCATTAATCTAAGTGTCAACTACTGCTACTCACAAATCAGGCAACTAACTGGACCTGAACCTATCTTCATCAGTCTGAGTAAATACATCTAAATGGCACTTTTGATGCAGCTTCTGTGTTTCCTCTGCAGTGGAAAGATGGAGTTTGTTGATACTATTCTGTTAATGCCTGTAAATTGGTGTCTATATTACTATTCTAACTTAATGTATTGATCAAATGTAAGAATCGACGTAAATGGTGACGTACATTTAATCAGTTTAGGAAAATATAGTCCTTCACAATCGGTTTAAGGCAAATATCACAAAAAAACTCATAAAAGTAACACCTTAAATATCACAAGAAAATAAAAAAAAAAAACTGCACATATCAAGTCTTAATGTCAATACATTTGTGCCAAAAAAATAATTTTTTCCCCTGGACAAGTTACTTTTTTACTCGGACAAGTGAATGATTGATTTACTTGTCCAAAGGACAAGCACATGTCAAAGCTTAATGTCGAGCCCTGGTTATAGACATACCATACGTCACTTTGTGCATACGTGGTAAAAACATACCTGACGTAAGTGCGTGATGTATTTGTGATTAAACTTATATTAATGCATGAAAGTTTGATTACACTATATTCAGCATAAACTGGGCTTCAGCGATTCTACAGTATCTAATTAACATAACTAACAACGCAAACTAACATAAATGCATCCCAACATCACATCAATATTGTCAAAATAACCAACAAAATCAAAAATCCCAACCACACAACAATCATGCAGCATTTTTGTCATGCTGAACTACATGGCCATAATTTTTTTTCTACTTGCTCATGGATTTCTTCATGTCAGGTAAGTATTTATTATACCAAGACAGCTAATGAGAACTGTTTACGGTCACATTACGAAGCCAGCTAGCACCAGTGATCATCTTTGTTAGCATTTTTCATGGAAAAGTTAGGCTAGATATGAGGCATGCATCATTGATTAGTGAACCATTTCAAAATTATTTGATTGCTTGGTGTAAAATATATATATTTTTTTCTTTATAGTTCTCTGTTTATTGTTTTTTTATTTTTTTGCATTTTTTGTTTGGAAGATAAGTGGGACTCACTGTATAATCTCCTGTCAGTGGGATCATACCCATCATGGTATAAGTTCAACAGGCAGAACCTTCGTAGATATGCACTCATTCAACCTAAAGGGTAGTTATTTTAACTTGAAATTTTAACTGTTTATTTTATTATTCATTTGTTGCTATCTTGATTTTTTCTCAGATCAAGAGGCAAATGTCCTTTTAGGGTGTTTTCACACTAGGTTCGCTTGCCTGGTCTGAACCCGAGTTCAATTACTCCCCCCTCCCCATGCCCCCGCTGGACTGTGTTCATATTATTTTATTTGAGTCCGAACCACGGTTCGTTTGCGTCATCAAGCCAGCAGTTGGTTACCCCGTTGCTTAGTAATGATGGCGCAGGAGAAGTGGCAAATGCATAACATTGTTCTCTGCACTTATATATTTACATTTTTGAACCATTCGTTTCGTTTACAAAGCTTCGGTACATAACGTTACTTACGTCTGTCTTATAAATGTACTGCAAATGCTCTAAAGAATGCTAAAGGCGAACAGAAATGAGTAATACAGCTCTCTGTTTGCAGAGCGTCAGTCACGCTCATCAGCAAAGTGAGTGAAACACACACACAAACACACATTTTATCAAATAATACGACATTAATAGGGGTTCACTTCCAAGATTTGGTACGATTGCGTTCACATCAGCAGCGAACCGTACCGGAGTTCACATGTACCGTACCCCAGAACATCGTTTTAAGCGGACTCAGGTACGGTTCACGGTTGCGCACCAAAAGTGCTACTGTGAAAGCACCTTTAGTCTACTTTTGTCATAGTCATGTTTCACTTTAATGTAGATGGAGACCTCTTCATTATGGAAGTAGAAGAGTGATCAAATCCAAAGAGGAGGCCAGGAGGCTCTCTGAAGAATTACACTCCTCTCCGATTGGTGGGACAGGGTTTGGGAAAACATGTGCTGCCATCTGTGCCAGATTTTAC
>NW_024879213.1:256710-261410 GCF_018340385.1 Cyprinus carpio | reverse complement strand
ATATGTGTGTGTGTGTGTGTGTGTGTGTGTGTGTGTTCTTGTATGTACATATTTTTTCTGATAGGTACTGGAATGTGATCTATGTCAAAAAGCAGGAAAGCCTTTGACTGCTATGCAGACCTTACACTGCATTTGTAACGTGAGAGTCATGACAATGGAGTTGAGGATCAAAATGCAGCTTTATTTTAAAGGGCTCATATGATGCGATTTCAATTTTTCCTTTCTCTTTGGAGTGTTACAAGCTCTCGGTGCATAAAGAAGATCTGTAAAGTTGCAAAGACTGAAGTCTCAAATCCAAAAAGATATTCTTTATAAAAGTTAAGAATCAACCACACCCTCCTAAAATGCCTCATTTAAACACGCCCCCACATCTCTACGTCACTATGTGGGAAGATTTGCACAAATGTTCACGCAAAGAAAGAAGGCGTAACTTTTATTCTCTCTGTTGCCGCAGGCTCCGTGTTGTGGAGACGCTGTGTGTTTCATTGTGAAAGTGAAAATACTTTGTTTGGTCTTCCAAAAGAGGACACGACTAGAAATCAGTGGTTAAGTTGTATTTACAACACTGTTCCAGAACAGTTCATCCCAAATATTCAGATGTGTGCAGCACATTTTGTGGAGGACAAGGACTGTTTCCTTGGAGAGTAGACTACAATGCTGGTGTCTGTTTCTATAAAGTGAGGCAATTCCAACTTTGCAAGGACAGTCTGGCGCTTCTGCCTGCAAGTACTCACAGACTGTAAGTATAAAGTATTTGCCACGGATGATTCAAACACAAGTTTTGAGCAGTGTAGAGTAGTGCTTGTTGTTTGTCGTTTCTCAGATCACAAATGCAGACATGGTTTTATGTTTACTCAGCACGATACGCAACGCATAAAAGGACAGTATAAGTCATTATAATCAGTAATTATGTCACCAGTGGATGCAACAAATGCCTCGTTTATAATGGGTTTTATTGTTTTTGTCTCATTGTGCCGAGACACGCATCACAGTATGTTAAGGAGCATAACATTTCTGTCACACACTTGAGGTATTTGGCCAATCACAACACACTGGATAGCTGGCCAATCAGAGCACACCTCGCTTTTCAGAACGATGAGCTTTGTAAAAATCAACGTGTTTCAGAAGGCGGGGCATAGAGGAGAAACAATACTGTACATTATGTGGAAAATAATGTTTTTTGAACCTTAAACCACATAAACATTTCATTTCACTAAATACATAAAATAATGTTCTTTTTAGCAACGTCATATGACCCCTTTAACAAACTGCATGATTTTTACTATCCTAGATCAGTTTTGGTCACACGTCACTTAAGCATTACAATAAAGAACAATCATGAAAAATAGCACAATAAACAAACTTTCACAATAACAAAAAAAAAAAACCATTAAAGATTATTAAATTAATAAGAGTTATATAAATTGGAGGAAGTTGTAGTTTGACCAATCTGAAGGATTTTAGAGAATTGTTAACTTGTAGAGCCTCTTACTGAATTATAAAAACAAGGAAGACACAAGTGTAATAAAGGTGTTTTATTAATAAAAGCATAGACAAGAGTAACTAACAACTACTAAATGGGTACAAAGAATGAATAAACTGCAAAAGATTGATAGATGCAAGTGACTGAGTGGGATGTTACTATGGACGTTATCTTATAGAAGATAAACTGTAGTTCCTTTAGAGGTAATAAGGTAAACCTTATTCTAGATTCAACAAATAAACTGAGATTATTTGTTATGAACTGGCATCAGCTATTTAAAATCTAATGTGAATTAGATAATCATATACTGACAATACACTCTAATGCCAACGGTCTCCAGAAAGAGTTTTGGAAAAAGTGATATTTATGTTCCACTGGTCAATCTGCTGAGTCTGAGCGGCGACGTCTTCCACTTGTTGAGCTGGGTCATGTTGCATTGGGAAGGATTTGGGTCTGTTCCACAACTGAACTATTCCTTTAATTTATTCTGAATTTATTGAACAGGCAGTGCAAGATTTGTACACAGTACACTGTGCTGCATTACAGGGCACATGTGGTTTTCACAGACACAAATGTAATGACAACACAGCTAGTTCAGTAGTGTATGTGACGTATTTTTGAAGTTATATATGCTATGAATACAATGCACCAATGCAACATTTAACTTTGGTGTGTGCGCTCAGCAAAAATTGATGATGTGCAATATAGATAGGATCTTATTAAAAACAATTAGGCTTTTAACAATGTCTAGTCACTTTTCAAGAAGCAATAAAATCATTTAACTGTTATCTGACTGCCTACACCTAATGCTAAACATTACATTTCTCAAAATCTTGTGTAGGCCAACATGACAATCAAAATAAGGCTTGTGATACTTGCACCTTGAAATCAGACAATTTACCCATGATTTGAAAAGAGGAATCAAGAGATTTGTTTCCTATTTCCCAGGCTAATCTGTCGAGATACTGATACTCTTCGTCTCTTTCCTCTTTCTGTCAGTTGTTGAATAAGAAGTGAACAGGTCGTCCTCTCTCATCTCTTCTGCAGGGGATTTCTGCTGTGTTAATGGCATTAAGAGCATCTGTTGGACGTCGTCCATCTGAATGTGTGAACAGAAACACTATGTTGTCCTCTATATCTTTCCCAAACAG
Organism: Cyprinus carpio; assembly: GCF_018340385.1. NCBI lineage: Eukaryota > Metazoa > Chordata > Actinopteri > Cypriniformes > Cyprinidae > Cyprinus > Cyprinus carpio. Next base: position 258,776 of record NW_024879213.1, on the reverse strand, counting down.
AGACAGAACCGAGTGAAATATGCAAAATTATTTTCCGAGTCGATTCTGAGACGCCTTCATCACAAAACACACTGCATCAATATAATGAATCCCATCCTCATCTGAGAATAATCTGCTCAGATAATCAGCAGTCTCTCTGTCTTCTTTGTGTCCTTCAGTATGTCCATAACCTTTGTTCTGTTTGTTTCTGTCTCTTTTTCCATATGTCCACTGTCTGATTTTTCTGTTAGTCCCATCAATATATTTTCTTACAGTTTTCAGGTGATATATTGCTGGATTAATGAGGGTGTCGTCCTGACATTTTCTGCAAACGAGAAAATTTATTTAGCATCTTAAACAAGTGGTTTTTGTAGATGTTTTAAAAATTACCTCTGCGTAAAGCATAAATAATAACATATTTATTTTTATCTCCAAATGGATGAAATGAATGTGTGTTTTGACACTAACCTGTTGAAAGATGCATGCTGATCTTCAGTCTGGTTAACCACTGAATTGTCATTCTCTCTGTTATTGTCATTCATTGTAGCAGATGAATCTGTAAGTTAAGGTACAGTTTACATAAGTGTTTTGTGCTTTAAAATAAAAAATATGTAATTGTTCTATTAAATATTAAACTTAGTGTAAATCATCTTGCAGTGCCCCCACTTTCAGGAACGATGAAAACATGACAGCCCTGCATGACAACAGTGCAAACCAACCCACAAGATCTCGCACCAGTAGAAGCTTTGCACCTTTTAGATCATGTAGTTTGTAGTCTAAGCGCTTATACAGCAACTGGTTATATATGCGTGTGTGTATGTGTGTGTGTGTGTGTGTGTAGCATAAGCCTAATGTTGCACATAATGGTCTTATGAGTGTTCAGACCCTGATGTTAATTTACAAATGTTTATAAAATCCTACTTCAACAATAATGATGTTTTGTGCTTTTAGAAAATGTGAGGTCTATAGAGATTACACATTCTTAGCAATGGAAAAACTGTCTAGATTAGTGGTGATAGTCGAAGTTACAAGTAAAGGTAATACAGTGAGAGAGACATGCAGTCAGAAACTAAAAATCGGTTTTGCCCACAAAGATCCCTTTAGATTTATTATACAAGTGTAATATACACAGAAATATTAGAGTTGTTTTAAAGCGCTTTCCTCTTTTTTTTCTTTTTTTTTTTTTTGGAATTATTTGATTTATTTTGTCTATTTCTAATGTTATGGAATCAAAAAAATCCAACAACAAAAATGCATTCTTTCTTACTCAGAATTTTCATGAACACAATAGAATCTACTTACACCTTGTCCAAAATGAATTAGCCCAGTACAGTTACATCAGGTTCATTCTGCCAACACTGCAAAGAAGCACTGGGGAAAGTGAGTTCTCCGGTTCTGATGCTGAAACATTTAAAGAGTTTCCACACTTCCCGTTCTTTTAATCAGGAAGTTAAAGAAAAGACACTTGTATCTAGGCAGATGCAAAGCCCTGAGAATGTACAAGCCAATCAGTTGGTTTGTTAATTGCCATTTCTTTCCCTCTAGTTTTTCGTCATTTGTTATTGAATGCAGTGCATATAGTTTTTATTTCATTTCTTTATTTGATTTCGGACAATGAAAAAATATTGCAATACAATTAGTATGTTGAAACAATATCTATGAAGTGTTATAAACATTAACTAGATAAAAAAGTTTGTCAAGACAAACTTAAGGTTGGCTTGAGAAAGCCTAGCCTGAAAATTTAAAGTAGTTGTAAAAGTTAACTGCATGTGAAAAAAATTTAGATAGATGTTGATCGTATGTTTTTAGCATGATTAGCATGTTTTTGGCTTGATTAGCATTTACTAACATGTCGCTAAGCATGATTAACAAGTGACTAGCATGTCACAAATGTTAAAAGAATGCAGTGCATATATTTATTGCATTTAATTTCTTTATTTTATTTCAGACAATTAAAAAATATTGCAATACAATAAGTATGTTGAAACATACTGAAGAAAAAACAATATCCATGAAGTGTTATAAACATTAATTACAATATGTCCAAAAAGGAGTGGGATGCCTTATCTAATCCTAAATAGTTCCAG
>NW_024879213.1:256287-256370 GCF_018340385.1 Cyprinus carpio | reverse complement strand
CCGGGGTACTGAAATGGCCAGCCTGCAGTCCAGATCTTTCACCATAGAAAACATTTGGTGCATCATTAAAAGGAAGATTAAAG
>NW_024879213.1:242179-256012 GCF_018340385.1 Cyprinus carpio | reverse complement strand
TATTCACAATTTGTACAGTGTCCCAACTTTTTTGGAATCGGGTTTGTGTGTGTGTGTGTGTATGTGTGTGTGTGTGTGTGTATATATATATATATATATGTATATACACACAAACACGCACACACACACATACATTCCTTATGTATCATACAAGTGCATCTCAATAAATTAGAATGTCGTGGAAAAGTTCATTTCAGTAATTCAACTCAAATTGTGAAACTCGTGTATTAAATAAATTCAATGCACACAGACTGACCTTTGTACCAACTGTAGCCAAATTCCTTGACATGTCTGTGTGTGGTGGCTCTTGATGCCTTGACCCCAGCCTCAGTCCATTCCTTGTGAAGTTCACTCAAATTCTTGAATCGATTTTGCTTGACAATCCTCATAAGGCTGCGGTTCTCTCAGTTGGTTGTGCATCTTTTTCTTCCACACTTTTTCCTTCCACTCAACCTTCTGTTAACATGCTTGGATACAGCACTCTGTGAATAGCCAACTTCTTTTGGCAATGAATGTTTGTGCTTACACTCCTTGAGAAGGGTGTTAGTGATTGTCTTCTGGACAACTGTCAGATCAGCAGTCTTCTCCATGATTGTGTAGCCTAGTGAACCAAACTGAGAGAACATTTCGAAGGCACAGGAAACCTTTGCAGGTGTTTTTAGCTGATTGGCATGTCACCATATTCTAATTTGTTGAGATAGTGAATTGGTGAATCATCACAATTAAAAGAACCAAAGACTTAAATTCAGTGCACACAGACTGAAGTAGATTATTTAATACACGAGTTTCACAATTTCAGTTGAATTACTGAAATAAATTAACTTTTCCATGACATTCTAGTTTATTGAGATGCAACTGTATATTCATAGCAAGATGAAAAATATGCAGAGATTTTAAACACCAACCAAATTTTTGCACACTTCACAACCAAACTACTGTCACAGATTGCGCCTCTGTGGCTCTCTCTGATCACCGGAGGGCACCGTCACCTGTGTATTGAATCCCATGAACTTCATTTCCCATCAGCCCTGTACCTAGGTCTAATTATCTGCACAGGTGTTCCCCCTTTACTCCTCTATATAAACTGCTTCCGGAGTCTTGCACATTGAGAAGTCTTGTTTTGCTCTGGCTAACATTTCCAAGCGTTTCTCAATCCTGTTGTTTTCCTGGTAACTGACCCTAGTCTGTTTATTCACTCTTGTTTGCTCGTCTGCCGCCTGCCACGACCTCTGCCTGGTAACAGTTTATGATTCTGGAAATGATTCTGGACTTTCCTGATGCTGTTGTTTGAAATCGACCTTTTTGGCTTCCCGCTAATAAATCACTGCAAATGGATCCAAACGTCTCTGACTGCATTACAACTACCGTGTAATCACACATCCCCATGCAATCACATTTTAATCCACTCACAATCTCCTCTATTAAATGCATATGAGGAAGAATAGAAGTATTTCTATAATGCCAGGAGTTATGTAAATGAAAAACGAGCAAACTTGAGTCGTAGACCTTTTTAATGATGTAAGTTATAGTTTATGAAGTGAATTGCATTATTTTACATTAAAACTAGCAGTAACTCTGTAAACAAAGAATGCTTCTGTGCGCTGGCGTCCTCCCACAGGTTAAGAGATTTTAAACAAACACTGTTAATACACATGCAGTTAACCAAATGAAACAATACACATTTTAGAAATAAACAGCAGATGTTCACGTTAACAACTTCTTTAACTTGAGCAAACGCTGCTAATACACATATACATTTGTTAATAAAGTTAATAAAATGAAAACATGCATGTTTTAATGCTAGTGAATAAAAGGAAACGATCCACTCGCAAGCCTCTGCTCATGACAGTACCTGGATCAGTGAGCTGCGTCTCAGGCCGATGACGTCACGTCCAGGGAGGCATGTTGTACACGCCCCCGTCCCTTGACTCCACCCCCATGTCAAAACAGTGCCACAAAGTGAGACGCGCAGAAACGTGAAGCGCAAAGGGAAAACGGTATCGCAAGCTCAAACTTGACTGAAATGCAAAATAAAAGCAGCGTTGCAAAATAAATTAGTAGATATAGCCATGGAAAATATGTATTGCAAAATCATAGCTTTCACGCTGTTTCATTTATATTTTGCAATTCTTTATTTTTACTTCTTTTTTGTTACTAGACAGAAGGGGCAGACACACGGATAAGGTAATGAGTGTTTATTTTGAACAACCAGATGAGTGACCGACAGTGAAGGGTATGGTGAGTAGTGAGCCAGGTAATGTAGTCTTTGGGAGGCTCAGATTGATACTTGCTCATGGAGATCGGATGGAGACACACAGGGCTGGAGAAGACTCAGGTGCACACACAGGAGATGAGGAACAGCGAGGAAGACTGGAGAGGAGTGCAAGGGAACAGGCAACTGCAATGGAGTCCTAGAGGTAAGCACAGCATTAGCGTCTTGGTGCAAACGATACCGGACAGTGACTGAGAGTGAGAGTGGTGCTTTAGTGCTGGAGGTAATTGCTGGAAGATGACGTGCAGGTGTGTGTGATCAATATTCAGGAGAGGGAGCGAATCCTTTATTTTTGTTTGCAAAAAGCACATTTATTTTCCTAATTTTCTTTTGCAATCCTTTATTTTTGTTTGCAAAAAGCACATTTATTTTCCTCAGAATGAATATAGAGGCACCAAGCGTGATCAAACAGCTGAAACAGATAATACTCCATTTTTTAGTCACACAGTAAGGCATAATTCAAAACTGCAAAGTGTTAGCAGTTTGAAAAATCAAGAATAATAGCAGAGTTAATAAGAATTATTTCTAAACGCTGCACCATTTTCATTTCGCTCTGCATATGGAAACTTAATAATTTTTTAACCAATAATTAACCAAAAAGAAAAAACCAAAATTAATAATAACAAAAACATGCCTAAGAGCCTTTGAATAAAGGTCATATGTAATGACTGTTTAATAACAATAGCATGCATAAGAGCCTTTGAGTAAAGGTCTTTCTTTTCATTTTTGATGCGTAGAAATTGAAATTAACTCACTGTAAATTTTCTAATGGTTTTTAAGGATGTTACAATGTTATATTATAATGTTTTTGTTGTTTTACTTCGTCCTTTCATCTCCGTTTACAAACCAGTTTGCAATCCGTCTTTGCCCCACCTGGCGGCAGTTTCGCAAATTATTTTAACATGCAACTGACTTGCAGTTGACGCCGCGGCCTTGTGCCGACTGTACACGAGGCGGTATTACCCATTCTGGTTGTCCACCTACTGTATGTGTACTTTTTGATTTGCCTGCTGCTAATATTTTAGCAATAAACATCTGGCACAGACATCAATTCATTTCCATGTTTTTGTGTTTGCTGTATTTTAGCACAGTGATTGAAACCCCACACTATAAAATGAGGAAGTTTGTCGTTTATGAAGAAAACCTCATTGAGCTCTTCAGGAAGTTGTAATGTGTTGTAATGTTAGGACTGTGGGAACGCTTCTGTGCGTGGACCAGGTTTGCACACACTGTGAGCATCAGAACATTTGGACAACTCAGCCATATGTAGCAAACATACCTGCAGGAAATATCCAGCTGTCAGCAGCTGTAATTTTTAGTAGAGCCTCCTTCTTGCAAGTGGAAAAGGCAAGGCACTTTTTCTTTACACACCTATGAAACCTCTCTGCCAGTTGTAGTATGGCTAACTTTCCTCTTTCTTTGTGTCTAGTTCTTGCAGGCATATAATATCACAGGAATTAGTCACACAACCTTCCTGAAATACCAACGTAACTTAATCATACCCACATTGTATTATTCACCAAAAGTACACCAAGGTACAGTTATTTCAGAGGCCATCAACAGTGGAGACACTGTTTTGGGCAGTGACGTGAGCAGACTCTCCTTGTATGATTCATTTACTAAAAAGATTATGTTATGCAGTATTTCATATTTTTCAAGTTAAACAACCAAAAATATTAATTTTCTGATGATTAATTATTTAGGGCACTGTGTCAAAAACGGGACCTACAAAGTGATGGACTTAAAAACAAACCAGATAATGAACATTCAGCTTATTCAGGTTTATTCTGGTTTATGAATGTAAATTCAGTACTAACATATACATGTATTGTATTATTCTGAGACATTTTCTGAAGTAATCACAACTTTGAAATAACTAATAAATTTATCTTTTTCTATAGAGCAATGATGTTGGTAACAGCCAACGCACGGAAAAGGAGGGGTTGCAACGATGCCAGAGACAGCTGAAGCAGAGCGGGCTCCGTGTCTAAAAGATTGTCACGGATAGACATCCTGCTGTCATGAAGTTTCTCAGGGACAGCAGACAGGGTGTTGTGCACAAGTTCGATGCATGGCACATGACAAAAGGTTTGCTTTGTAATAGAACTTATGTTCCAGATATATGGGGTAGAAACTATACTTAAACATCTATAAAAAAAAAAACTACAACGCCATGTGCGACCTAATTTCTCAATGGTGATACTAAAAAAAAATCAGAGGTCGCACTGGTGCGACCAGCCGTTCGAGGAAAAAAAAAGTCTCCGTGACTCTGATAGTCTCCCTCTGGTTCAACAACAGACACTAGAGCTTCGGCATTTCAGCCCGAGCCCGATGGCCCCGATTTTTTTACGCTGGGCTTCGAGCTAATTTTCACGTCATATTTCAGATGCGGACCGGGCCTCCCGCCTGTTTTAGACTTCTCCTTACTTTTATATTTTAGACATCCATCAATAGCCGTGTTTCCACTGTCGGGCTTAAAGCGGGCGTGCTAGTGTGTGCCAGGGCCAGTCGCGTTTCCACTGTCACTTCCGGGGCTTGATCGTGCCTCGTCGGGGCTTCCTCGGGGCCAACGGCCAGGGTTTTTTGGCCCGACGAAAACCTTGGGCCAAAGCGGGCCAGCTGGGGCTAGAGGAGTGCTTATGAACAGAGGTGGAGTTTCTCCACTTCTAACAGCTATAACACCAGCATTAAATTTTTTTTTAAATAAGCTGAGCTCAAACTCACTTTCAGTCAGCAGCGAGTGTTTGAAATAACTTGATCCGATCTGGATTATAATCACCATACGAGGCAGAAATATTTATAAGCGATGCAAAAGACTATGCACGCTAGCCATTAACATTACCATAGTAAACATGGTAAATTCACCGCTTAGAGAATAAGAAGCTGACGTCTGATTTCTTCATCACAATCGTGTATTTATTTAGTAACATATTTTATCTGTCATAATTCTCGTCTCGAGTTTAGCTCCGCGTATAGCTTATGTCATTAAAATATAATAATGATTTATGTTCGGGAGCTTTTATCAAAATATAGAAATGATTTCTAAATGTGAAGTATGTGACTACAAATAAACAGAAACCGACTCGACTGAATAAGCAGGATATGTAACGTTATATCATGCTTTATTTCTGTGTGACTAATTTTTAAATCCTGATAAATTAATTCATTATGATCAATGTATCACGTATTATAGTAAAACACATTTTTAAAAAAAAAATAAAGCATGCAAACAAGCTGCCGCTTTTATCATGTTGTTTTGTGATCGCGCATGTTCCAGTGACTTATTTCTCATTAGTTTTCTGATAACTTCTCTTTGCTGGTGAATGATGGGGTTGCGTGACGTTGTTCTCGAGAGGCGTGTAAAGGGCGGGTTTTAGTGACGCGCAGTGGAGCTTCTGGCCCGACGGTGGAAACTCAGCTCTATTTTGGCCTGGTGCTACTGGTCCAAGGCTATTAGCCCCGCCTGGCCCATTTTAAGCACTGGCTCACACTGGCCCGACAGTGGAAACGTGGCTAATTAGTGATAAAAAAAAAAAACGCCACGCTGGTGGAAACAACACGAGACCGTGCTACCGCGACTGTCAAGAGCGGCTCGACGGTGTTTATTGTCCCGCCAGCAGCAGCGCAGCTGAACAGTTCTGCGTTCAAATACACACAACAGACTCAAGCTTGCCGCAAAGCACCAGCAAAAGTAATTACCATAAATGTGACAGGGGGAAATAGTAAGGAGATATTTGAATCATTTACTAATAAACTAGGATTTTCTGAGTCTGTGGCGCAAGGATGAAGTTGCCGATCCTGACTCGCCATCTCCTCATTAGACGTGCCTTTAGAGAGAAGTGCATCTTTATGGATTATGATTATAATGAAACAGTTTTTTAGTCATTTAAAGCTTTCTATAGATATATTTATCATGTCTGTGAGACATGTTTTCACTGAGTTTTGGTTTATCTGGGTCTAACATTTAAACATTGTTATATGCTTGAACTGTTTTATACCTATTTTATTTTAGCTAGGTCGTGATGATTTGAGAAGGCCAAATTGATCAAACATAGGCTCACTGTCTCCCGCTGACCGCTTGGTCGTTGCTTTAAAAAAAAACCTAAAACTTATATTTAACAAACAAAAAATGCTCCGAACGTTTTTCTAAATTAACTTAATAAAAAAATTAAACGAAATATAATCACTTTGCTATTACATACAAAACTGAACTATTTTAATAGCTGAAACAGTAGTATAAGCTGTTTAGATCAGACACTAGAGCATCCCTTCATTCGAGCCTGTCCTCCAACAAAAAAACGACCATATAGGTCGTTTGTGCAAACACCTTATTACGACCTATAGTTACGTTTTAAAGGCAAGCGCCCTCTAGTGGGTGTAAAAATAATGACAGTATCATGTTGCGTCTCTCATCATGAAATGACGTATAACGTCATTACCAGTCAAAATGCGCATTTATTCAAATGCAATTTGTGGACTTTTTACACCAATCTCACAGTAATTTGTACATATTTTATCAGGTGGCTAATTCGTTCGAATGACCACACCTAACCCCACCCCCTAAACCTACCCCTCACAGAAATCATGCAAAATTATGATTTATACAGCATATATATTTTATGAGAATTACGCGCCCTGATCAAACCCATGATCGTGATGATCAAGACATCATCGTGATAAAGCAATACTCTACCAACTGAGCTAAACGAAACCCAAATTATAGCGCAAATAGAAGAGTACAAAACATTAATATGAAAACGTCCTGTTGCTGATAGGGGTGCAATTGTAGTATACGCTCTGATGGGTCGTATTTCAGGGATTTGGACAAACGACCTATACGAGCGTATTAGTTGGAGGACAGGTTGCTTCATTCAGACACAGTTGAAGATCTGATAAGAATCAGTGTAGAGGGTCCAAGTCTGGAAGATTTTGATGCTAGAGAGAGTGTGGCCAGCTGGTTTAGTCAAGGCCAAAGATCAAGAAGGTCAAACTACAGGAGTTGAACATCCGAGGGGCATGTGACTGCAATGGAGGCTGAGTCCAGACATTGAGCCATGATATGTTCAGTTTGAAGCCCTTAAAACAACACTTACTTTTGGAATTTTCTTTTTTATTTCATTTATCTTGAGATGTTTTTAAGATTAGATTTCAGCTCAGTGAAGCACTTTAAGCACAAACACTTTTTCAGTAAGTTACCTTTCTTGTAGAATTGTGCTTCAAATAAAGAATTTTATGTTGACCAGATTGTTAGTTAATAATTTACAAGTCAATATTGCCTATATGGACAGTGATTAAAAAAAAACGTGAATTTGTAAAACTGCGGTGTTAAATGCGATGCAGTGGAAAATTTGGGTGCACCTAACTTTTGTGCTGGTAAACCTAAGAAAAAAATTGGATTGTTTAGGTGTTGCTAAAAAATAGACTCCCTTGCAAAGCTGAAGAGTTGCAGAGAAGTTGGTGCTTGGAAAAAGCGCATTGTAAAGCACCTTTACTGGTGAGGCGGAAGTTCATCTACAGGCAGTGATATTGTAGCCAAATGGAAATCAGTTGCCAACCACATACAGAGCATGACGGGGAATTTCCAAAATGCCTCCCATCAACCTCTTGTGGGAGATCTAGCAAGAAAGTGGCCCAAACCAAGTAATGACAACCATATAAACATTGATATATTATCTGTTTTTGTATGTATAGCATTGTGCCCTTTTAATGATGTGAAGCAATTACATTTATGTTCTGCTATTGCATTTATTTCCTTGGTTTATCATTAGCAATGTGTTCATATGTATTGTCAGTCTTATTATCTCATTAGGTGCAGTTGCATGTGAGTAATCCTGGCTCCAAAACTGCTTAGATCATTGGTCTCAAACTCAATTCCTGGAGGGCCACAGCTCTGCACAGTTTAGCTCCAACCCTAATCAAACACACCTGATCCAGCTAATCAAAGTCTTCACGATTTCTAGAAGCTTCCAAATATGGCATTTTGTCATTTTTAACACTATTTTCTCTGTATGAAGATGGACTATGAGGCAATTTTATATGGCATTTTGTCATTTTTAACACTATTTTCATTGTATGCTGCAGGGTATTTACACTGTTTGTATTGTAGAAGACAATTTGTGCAATTGTTTTCACTAAATAGCTGCATGGTTTGTGTTTGTTGTTGTTCATACTCAGATTGAAAATATATTTTTCTGAAAAAAAAAGTTTTTTTTTTTTTACTGTTTTGTTTTTATATAACACTGATTCTATTTTCTTTACTCCCAAAAAGTTTTTTGGACACATCTATATTGTTAGCGAACTAAATAGACCTGTTTAGAATATTGCAATAAATGGATATAATTTGCTTGGGGGATGTTATATGTGGACAAAATTTTATTTGGAAGTGTAAAACACCCAGATACAACTTTCTAAAGAAAAAAAATCCAAACTCAAGGAGTTTCTGTTTAAGTATGATTCACAAACTACACACAAAATGAGTAAGAAAAATACAGAGTGGAAAATAAAAAATAGTGAAAATGATCTTTATGAACTAAGAATTATTTACATAATATACAGTACATAATATAAATAATAATCTGAATCGATTTTACTGGGACATCGCCTAGCAATGCGAAGACATAAATTCCAGTACTTTATCCGATATGTACTGCTGTGTCATCCTTGTTTTTGGTTTGTTTTATGTCAAAGTGCTAAAGAAATATCCTAAATGGTGGTTCAAAAGAACAACTCTCAGGCAATTTGTTATTTTGTGTTTGTTTTCATGCACACGACAGGCTTTACTTTCACTTTGCGTTCAAAGTCCCAAAGAAATATTCTAAATGGTGGTTCAAAAGAACAAAACCTATGTTTATTGGTTCAATATGGGACAGTTTGAACCAATCTGGGCACAGGGGTGGGACTAAGAGTCAACAATTGTTCCTGTTTGGCTCAGAGGAACGAAATGCATTGGTTTCTTCTGACGAATCATTGTTGTCAAAATGTGATGATGTAATCACGTACACTGCGGAGCCTCTGAATATCCAAAAAATACATTTACATTTTACATTTATTCATTTAAGTAATATACTTTTGTTTTAAAGTTTTTATCCACTTAGTATTAAGCATGTGAGTTATGTAGTTATGGATTAATTGGGTTTTACATCTGTAATTTAGTTGTAATTTGGATTATGTACTCAATATGCCTTAAGCTACTGCTTGTACATAACAAATAAAGTTATTAGACAGTTTTCCTTAATTCTCTGTTGAATTAATACGAAACATGTTTTTAAACTTAAGAAAAAAGTAGTTTCGTAGGCATTTAATGTTATATTATTTATAAGTACTAATAAACAGTCAATATGCTAGCAATTCTAATAAGCAACTAGTTAATAGTGAGCATTGATCTCTAAACTAAAGTGTTACCAGTAGTGTTAATGTTACTCTGTAATTTGCATTGTTGTAGTTGTAACATTGTAAAGTTAATAAATGTTTTGTTTTGAGACGCCTGTTTAATGTTTCATTACACTATTGTAGAAAATTTTGAAATATTTAAATACAGATTAAATACTTTTTTTTTCAAATAAAACAATATGGCTTATTGGGATAAATAGGTAAATATTGCCTTAAAAGCAGCAAGGTTCATGTTTGATGAACTTAAAACTATAGTTTGTAAATTGATGTTTTAAAAACACTTAAAGTGCCTTAATATATTTAAAACAGTAACATTAAACATATCAAATATCAATAATATACATAGAATACGAACGCAATCCGCTTAATGATTCAGTGTTTTCCTTCTAATGGTTTTCTATGGGAAACCATTTATCGTGAAACTTTGCACATTGCGTTTATATTCTGGCTTCATCTGCTTGCCTGTACAAAATATACATAACAAGGTGTTTACTGAATTTCACCTTTTAATATCTGCATTTTACTACGTTACTAATTAAAAAAAACTGCGTAAAAATACCTGTAGGTCAATGGAGCAAAGCTTCGTTTTGCCCTCCAGGTGGGTGTTCCTATAAGGGTGTGATGTGACGTAAAAACTATCAATAGGCAGACGTAGATCATCTGAGAGTCAGCTAATGTGAGCTTGACTAACGTGATCTGCAAGAACTGACAATATGCTTGATTTATTTTTTTAATATTATTGTAAACGTGTGATGAGAATGTAAACATTTCTGACCACTTTGTCTATCTATCCATCTTTTTCTTTTCTCTAGTAACCCTCTACGCACACCTTGGCAATATAATTGCCATTGGCTAGTAAATTTTTTAGTTTAATCGCCAGACTGATGTCGAACTGATATACTATTTTACACACACGATTCCAATCAGCTTATCTTTGTAAAATGGCTTTTGGCTTCTTAAATCTTAGCTTCTTAATCAGTCAGTCAACATTATATTATGGTATTAGGAACTATTTAATGATATAACTTTTAGTGATTAGAACTAAAATTGGTCTACGGATTGATGAGCTACTGAACTGAAGACTGGTGGTGATGCTTAAGATATTGTTGGTCATTCAGTGTTTCTGTAAAATAATAATAGTACTACTACTAATTCTACTACCATATTAACAATATACAATGCACTACGGATTGATGAGCTTCTGGGTTCATGAATATTAATCACGTTGTCTGCGTTCGCTCAAACTGATTTGCTGTAATCAAAACAGGGACAGTAATAGATGAACGCCAGCCAATGAAATTGCCATTTGCACATTAGCTCCACCCACTACCGGAGAAACTGGCATATCTTCTGCTTCTTCAAAAAAGTTGAATAATTCTAAATGAACTCCATTATTTTGACAGGAAAATACAAAGAATATAGTTTACATGGTAGCCGTCGATTCAGCATGGTGAGACTCTCACTCTCTCTCTTTGCATCTGTGAGAAACAACTTTTATCAACAAAGCGACGGCGTTCTTGCGACTTCACACAGAGTTTACAGTCGTCAAATAGCAGCACTGTGCATCCATTGAATGGGCGAAAAAAGTACAGATAAACATTAGGCGAAACTCTGAAGCACTCGGTCAGTGTTCAGCAGAGTGAATATATGTCTGTGCCCCAATCTTGTAGCCTCGAACACACACACTGGCGAGTAAAATCTAAGAATTTATTAGGCAATGGCTAACAATAGACATAATTTAGTCGCCCAGAGTAAAATTTAGTCACATATGCAAGCGATTTACTCGCAGTCTAGAGGGTTGTCTAAGAGTAAGAGAGAGGATGTAAGAACAAAAATGAATTACAATTCATTAAACAATTAATTTTAAACATTAAAAAAAAATAGTCTCAAAAGTAACAATAAGAAAAATGGAAGCAATAAGGTTGTAATAATGGGTCAGGGGCATGCGGATCCATTTGCAGCTTTATCAATGTGATCATCCAAAGTTTCTAATAAACTTCATTCCTCTGTTTGGCACAGCACTTGAGTCTTCCTGGATTTTTTTATTTTTTTATACACAGCGTTGTGTGTGTGTGATAAGCAAGAGCCAAACGATGGCGTCAGAGATAACAGAAGTAATCCAATAGAGTAAACAATAACCAAGCTAGAGTCGGGGCAGGCGGCAATGAGGGCACGGAGAGAGTTATCCAATGACAAGATCACAAACGCAGGGGGCAGAGAATCATAAGAGGTAGTACAGTCCAAGATTATACACAGGGGACTCAAACAACAGTATACAAACACTCAGAAATGTTAGCCGTGGCAAAACAAGAGAGTTTAAATAGGCTGGCTAAGGGGAAACACCTGTTCAAGTAATCAGTCCTAGGCACAGGGTGTATGGAAAATGAAGTCCGAAAAGACTAGTATTCTGGAGAGGGTGCCCTCTAGTGGCGATCAGAGAGAGCCACAGAAGCCTGACTCGTGCCAGCATCCACTCCCTACGAGCGGCTCCTGAAGTGAGGAGGGACACAACACCGGGGTCTTCCACGAGGTCGAAGGGCTGGTTTATCCAGGTGAATCCTGTGTAATTCCGCAGTAAGTGTAGGGTCTAGGATATCCTGTGCATTGACATACACCTCCTTGCCATCCACGATAATGGGAGGGGTACTCTTGTCCTCAGCCTCCTCCTGGTCCCCCTCTTCTCTCAGACCACTGGCGGGGTTAAGCAGGGAAACATGGCCAAGATACGATAATTAGCAGAGCCAAACGGTAAGATATAGGTGTAATTTGTCTAAGAATTTTGAATGAACTCGTGTACCTGGGACTGAGCTTCCTACAAGGGAACTGGACAAAGATCTCGAGGAGAGAGCAAGACCCATTTTCCAGGAGTGGGACTGGGATATGGCCCTCTGTGACTGTCAGCCTGTTCCTTAAGCCTGCTGATAGCTCATTGGAGATGTATTCCATGTCTCCTCACTCCTCTGTAGCCAATAGTTGATGGCAGGAAGTTCAGAGGGCTCTCCAGACCAGGGGAACAGAAAATGGTTTCAGCCTGGTGGATGGCTTGCGGAGGGAGTTCTGGGCATACTCCACCCATAGAAGGAAGCGACTCTGATGAGTCAAGTCACCTTTATTTAGATAGCGCTTTAAACAAAAAAGATTGCGTCAAAGCAACTGAACAACATTAATTAGGAAAACAGTGTGTCAACAATGCAAAATGACAGTTAAAGGCAGTTCATCATTGAATTCTGTGATGTCATCACGCAGCTCAAGTTCAGTTTAAGTAGTATCTGTCCAATAATTTGCAATCAAGTCAACGATATCACTGTAAATTAAGTGTCCCCAACTAAGCAAGCCAGAGGCGACAGCGGCAAGGAACCAAAACTCCATCAGTGACAGGATGGAGAAAAAACCTTGGGAGAAACCAGGCTCAGTCGGGGTGCCAGTTTTCCTCTGGCCAGACAAAACCAGCAGTTCAATTCAGGGCTGCAACACAGTCAGATTGTGCAGAAGAATAATCTGTTTCCTGTGGTCTTGTCCCGGTGGTCGTCTGAGACAAGGTCTTTACAGGGGATCTGTCTCTGGGGCTCTAGTCCTGGTCTCCGCTGTCTTTCAGGGCTGTAGAGGTCCTTTCTAGGTGCTGATCCACCATCTGGGCTGGATACATTCTGGATCCAGGTGACTGCAGTGACCCTCTGACTTGGATACAGACTGGATCTGGTGGCTACGGTGACATCGGAATAAGAGAGAAACAGACAATATTAGCGTAGAAGCCATTCTTCTAATGATGCAGCAAGTACATCAGGTGTTATGGGAAGTGTTCCCGGTTTACCTAATTAATGCAGCCTAAAAATCATTTAACTGATTTTGATATTAGAAGCATATTAGTGTGTTGTGTAAGCCAGGTTAAAGAGATTTAAACTGCAAGAGATTTAATCTAGATTTAAACTGCAAGAGTGTGTCTGCCTCCCAAACAATGTTAGGTAGGTTATTCCAGAGTTTAGGCACTAAATAGGAAAAGGATCTGCCGCCCAGAGTTGACTTTGATATTCTAGGTATTATCAAATTGCCTGAGTTTTTAGAATGCAGTGGACGTGGAGGACTATAATGTAACAAGAGTTTGTTAAAATACTGAGGTGGTAAACCATTCAGGGCTTTATAAGTAAAAGCAAGATTTTAAAATCTATACAAAG
>NW_024879213.1:241146-241222 GCF_018340385.1 Cyprinus carpio | reverse complement strand
AAAGCGTGAAGAGCAACGGCCCTAGTACTGAGCCTTGAGGTACTCCATACTGCACTTGTGATCAATATGATACCTA
>NW_024879213.1:240604-240712 GCF_018340385.1 Cyprinus carpio | reverse complement strand
TGATACGGTCTAAATCCTGACTGGAAATCCTCACAGATACCATTTTTCTCTAAGAAGGAATAAAATTGTGAGGATACTAACTTTTCTAGTATCTTGGACAGAAAAGGC
>NW_024879213.1:222788-240013 GCF_018340385.1 Cyprinus carpio | reverse complement strand
TCCAATTCCATGTGTTAGTATTAAATCTAGAGTATGATTTCCACAATGAGTAGGTCCTGAGATGTATTGTCTAACCCCAATAGAGTTCAAAATGTCTATAATTGCTGATCCCAATGCATCTTTTTCATTATCAACATGGATATTAAAATCACCAACAATTAAAACTTTATCTGCATCCAGCATTAACTCGAATATAAAATCAGCAAATCTTTAATAAAGTCTGTATGGTGCCCTGGTGGCCTGTATACAGTCGCCAGTACAAACATACAGGGGCTTTATATTAACGTTTGTGTTCTCTGGATATGTATCTGACTCCCCATACTTCACACGGTTTACTGACAGTTTGCCTCTGAGAACTCCTGAAAAACCTTGTTAAAATTGGAAGCAACCCTCCCCTTTACCTTTTGGAGGTGGCTCATGTGTTTATAAACAGTAATCTACATGGTGGGGTGTGTTAGACTCTCCATTTAAAATAATGTAATCATCAGGTTTTGGCTCAGGTTTTACTTGTCTGGCCGAAACTATCAGGAAAATGCAATCTAGATTATGATTCAGTGATCAATCTATTTACAAAAGTGGCTTTCGTACGAAAGGGACCTGATTTCAATAAGCCAAGCTTTATCAATTTGTTTTATCTGTATTACACTCCTGTTTTTTATTTGTTGTTGCAGGCCTCAATTAAAATTGTTGTTCGTAATTGTTTTTTGGACGTTTTTTTTGTATTTTTTCTTCTAGGCCCAGGGAACAGCACGTCGTCTATAGTGTGTCTAGGTCATAAGAGGATCTCTATTGTGCTGTAGAATTAATTGACTCGCTGTGACTGGAGGCGGCTACAGAACGGTCGGTTTAGCCAGTCTGTCTGCTTCCTGACCTGGGCCCCTGTTAGTCAAGTACAAACTCTAAGACTATGTGCCATATTTTTAGAGAGAAGAATGGCACCACCCCAGGAGGGATGAAGACTATCTCTTTTCAACAGGTCAGGTCTGCCCCAAAAGCTCGTCCAATTGTCTATGAAACCTATGTTATTCTGCGGGCACCACTTAGACATCCAGCCATTGAGTGACGACAGTCTGCTATGTATCTCCTCACCACGGTAAGCAGGGAGGGGATCAGAGCATATTACAGTGTCTGACATTGAGCTTGCAAGGTCACACACCTCTTTAATGTCATTTTTAGTGATCTCCGACTGGCGAAGTCGAACATCATTAGCGCCGGCGTGAATAACAATCTTACTGTATTTACATTTAGCATTAGCCAGCACTTTTAAATTTGCTAAGATGTCAGGCACTCTGGCTCCCGGTAAACATTGGACTATGGTGGCTGGTGTCTCTATATTCACGTTCTGTTCAATAGAATCGCCAATAACTAGAGCACTTTCATCAGGTTTCTCAGTGGGTGCTTCACTGAGTGGGGAGAACCTGTTTAATGTTTTGATCGGAACAGAAGAGTGGTGTTTAGAGCCACGGCTATGCCGCCTCACAGTCACCCAGTTGCCCTGCTGCAAAGGCGCTTGTCCTATAACCAAACAATATACAGGATTCCCTGAGCTAGTCGCATCCAAAGCCGTATCTACAGCCCTCACATTCTTACTGTCCTCAATTAAAGTTTGGATGCGTGTCTCTAATTCTGAAATCTTCTCTGTCAGCCTAACTATTTCCCTGCATTTATCACAATGTGAATCTCTTGTTGCCGACAGAGATAGATAAACTATACATGCGGCAAGCAGTGCAAATAACAATAGCAGGAGAAGCCATTACTCACCGTGCTTGATGAAAGATTCTTACTACAGTTGTTTGATGAAATTGTGAGAAACCGGAGAGAGAGAGAGAGAGTAGCGAGAGAGAGAAGAGGAGAAAAGAAAACAGCGATAGGCACGAATGGAAACGCTAATGACAAGCTAACAAGTGCTAACGTGATGCACTGCACTCGCGGATTTAAAATAAAAGTGAACGATCAAATTAATCAGATTAGATTGATAGATAATAATAATATAAATATGGTGGGAATTAAGTTATATTTTATCACTTTAAACAACAGAGAGACAGTAGGAATGAAGGAAATGGGTAAGTTGACTGTGATGTCATTGAGACTGCATTAGTTAACACATGGATGGAGACCTCCATCTTTCTTCTTGACAAAGATATTGAGTAGTGATAGCTGAGATAGTGGGAAAACTCTAGAGGCACTTGATCCAGGAAGGAGGTCGATGGCGCAGTCACTGGGTCGATGAGGAAGTTGTGAGGCCTTGGTCTTGCTGAAAGCTACAGCGAGGTCGTGGTATTCAGAAGGCAACTCCTGAATAGGTGTAACCACTGTGGTCTTGTTTGATCATGGAACAGAGGACTGTAGGTTGGAGAGCAAGCACATTTGTTGGCAGCAGTCAGGAACTGGGTTACGGTGGATCTGGCGGTGGAACATTGGGCTCAGGAACAGTAACACATAGTTTGCAGAGTCTTTACAAGCTCCTCCGTGAGTGAGTTTAGTCTTTGAAGTTGTTGTTGATGTGATACTAACATGGAGGCCTGAGTGGAAACCTCGGTGGAGAGACGATAAAGAGCTGCTGGATCTGTTTGGCGAAGTCTTCTGTAATGATGGGTCAGAGGTGTGCGGATCCATTTGTAGCTTTATTAAAATAATCTCAGAGTCAGAGAGGCAAGAGTCGATCGACGGCATCAGAGATAACAGAGGTAATCCAAAAGAGTAAACAATAACTAAGCTAGACTCAGGGCAGGCGGCAATGAGGGAACAGAAAGAGTTATTTAATGACAAGATCACAAAGGCAGGCGGCAGAGGTAGTACAGTCCAAGATCATACACAGGGGACTCAACAGGATACAAACGCTCAGAAATGTTAGCTGTGGCAAAACAAGACTTCACGAATAATGAGAGTCCTGAAGCAGTTTAAATAGGCTGGCTAAGGGGAAACACCTGTGCAAGTAATCAGTCCTAGGCACGGGGTGTATGGGAAATGAAGTCCGAATAGACTAGTATTCTGGAGAGGGTGCCCTCCGGTGGCGATCGGAGAGAGCCACAGAGGCCTGACTCATGACAAAGGTCTTCAGGAGAAGGCCAGACCAACTAAACAAACAAAAAGTTCTAATTAACAATGGAGGCATTTAAATAAATGTTCAGCAATATCTTCAAAAGATTTTTGAATTTTGACACAATGTTTTCTCTATATAGTGTTGATATGGCAACTAGTAAATACCGTAAGATATGTTATGATAGCATGTGTGGAAATGTTTAAACCATGTGTGTTACAACTAACCCCACATTAGTTTGTGCCACGCTCACCCCTTGATTGGCAGTGTGTAGACACGACATCTGCACAATACCCAACAAAGAGGAACTAAATTACACAGTGATTTAAATGAATTGTAATAGTAACTAAGGATCAAACAGGAGTAGAGAACAAAGGAAACATTAAAGTTAAAGTGAAGTGTGGCCTAGTATGGTGTCCCATACTTTAAATTTTTGCCCTGCATTTAACCCATCCAAGTGCACACAAAAAGCAGTGAGTACACACACAGCGTGAACACACACGCGGAGCAGTGGGTAGCTGGTGTTTTGGCACCCATGGAGCAGTTGGGGGTTCGGGTTCTTGCTCAAGGGTCTCACTTTAGTTGTGGTACTGAGGGTGAAAGAGCGCTGTACATTCACTTCCCCCACCTACTATCCCTGCCGGACCTGAGACTTGAACCCACAACCTTTGGGTTACAAGTCCAACTCTCTAACCATTATCCCACAACTGCCCCCCAAACAGGAAACAAAGGTCTAAAAGTCTAAAACTAAAAGTCCTCCAGAAAAAAAAAAAAACAGATATAACAAAAAATTACCAATAAAAAAAAAAAAGAAATTTAAAAATAAAAAAAAATGCATTCAAAACACACAAATCCCATATAATACTCAACTCAACAACATTATATAATCTCAGTCACAACAAAATAGGAGATTTTAGATGCTCAGTCACAACAACAATTTAAGACAAATTTGATGTGGAAGAAATCGTCACAGGATTAATATTTTATTCTGATGGTTTTTTTATATGCATAAGGGACATGATGTCAAGATGTCCCAGGCAGCTCCTAAAGGGTTGAAACAAAGGATGTAAATGAAATGAAAAGCAGAGAGCTAAGTCTTACATTTTACGCTTGTAAGTTAAAGGGATAGTTCACCCAACAATGAAAATTCTGCCATTAATTACTCACCCCCATGTCATTCCAAACCTATAAGACCTTCATCTTCTGAACACAAATTAAGATATTTTTGAAGAAATCCAAGAGCTTTCTGATCCTCCATAGACAGCAATGGAACTACCACATTCAAGGCCCAGAAACGTAGTAAGGACATCATTAAAATGGTCCATGTGACATCTGTGGTTCTGTTTCATCAGATGATTCTGTTATCATTTACTCAGCCACAAGTTGTTCTAAATCTGTATGTTTCTTTCTTCTGCTCAACACAGTAAAATATATTTTGAAAAATGTGGGTAACCAAACAGTTGTTGGTCCCCATTGACTTCCATAGTATGAAAAACTAGGAACACTGAAACTAGGAAACACAGAAGGCTAAACATTCAATCACCAGCAAAGACAGGGGCCGTTTCTCAATACCAAGTATGCAAAGTTTGGACTTGCATCCTTGGTAGTTCAGACTTGGCAAGTTTGACCAGGGAGTGTGAACTCCTAAAGACGGGAGGACACAAGTCCGGTAATTCTGCAAGTGTAACAGCAGCGTACTTGATAACGTCTCTCAGCTTGCCTTGACTACTCCAGTTACCCTCACTGTATGTATATTTACAATAAGATGAAATATGATATCAAACACCACTGCCTCTTTTCACTGTCATTTAAACATTAATAGCCGCAACAATGTGGTTCAGGCAACATGTACATTGATTATCTTCACTCATTGCATGTATACTTGTAACAAAAATGAAAAATAAAACACAATCACATATAAAATAACACACACACACACACACACACAAAAATGTACATAAAACATCAATATGTGATTATAAAACTTGCATATCATTGCTCTTTTGTTGATTTTGATTGCTTCCACTGGATAAAAGCTTCTGCTAAATGACTAAATGTAAATGTGGTTCAGGCAATATGTGCATGTACTTTTGATTACCTTCACTGTATGTATAAATAAAAATGTAAGACATAAAACACTACGCTGCCTCTTTTTGTTAAATGCCAGTTTTAATGAACAATAACAGCCATTTAACATGTATAAGAATTAAATATAAGAGGCTTATATAATAGGAAATAAATACAAAAGCAAACAATTCAGTCAAACGTTTACTACCAAGTCAGAGCTGTATGACAGTAAAGATAAATTTATGATACTAAACTTTGTGCTCAGGCAAAACGATATGACCAGTTACAAATAATAGATTCATGAGACCAAAGACTACCTGCACGGGTCCATTTTTGGAGACCCGCCCCCGCCCGTACCCGCAAAGTTCAGCACCAGATCCGACCCGTCACCCGAGATAATATCAAAATTAAATCCGCACCCACCCAGACCCATTAATATTTGGCCTGTTACCCGATCCGTGCCCGCGATAAATCTCACACACTAAAATCATTCTAGTCAAAGCGCTTTATTTTTTTATCTCGCACCTCTCTTAACATCACAACAGTGTCATGAATGGGCTAATGAAACAGGCTAATGTGTACTTTGTTTTATGCCATTCAAGTAGCCTACCATCGGCACCTAAATAGGCTATGGAACCTAATAACTATACGCACATAGACCTATTACTGAAAAAAAAAAGAACAAGAAAAAATACAACCTGAGCCTGTCGCTCACAAACAATAGCCTATAGGCCTATGCCTATGTACCCGACCCGTTGCAGGACTCTAACGTTCGCTGGTTGATGCAAAACGCATTCTGGGATACCTGTCTACCTTAAGTTCGCACAAGTCACCTTTGGATGCATCCACAGTAAAAAAACCTTAAAAAAAAAACATACAGGGATGTGAACTTTGAATTGGAACAGTACTGTATCAACTGATGACGTTTCACAAGAACGCAAGTTCAGAGAGGAAAGACTAGCGTGTGTGGGTGCTATTCTTATAGTCCTGCTAATATGAGGCAGCTGTGAACTGGTAATGAGTGTTGATGAGGCCGTGCAAATGATTATGGGAAATGGTGTCCTGAGTGAATGGCAAGGTACCAGATGGAGTCCCCTCTAGAGGAGATCTTAGGCACTCCGGCTGGTGATCATGACAGCATCACAATTCATTATGACTTGACTCATTTCATGATATTTGCGAGTTGTGTAATACACAAACTGATTTAGTTCACAATAATTCTGTTATTTAAATACAAAAGATTTTATACCCAGGATTTGCATAGATCTAGCCAAACAATTTTGTGTGCAATATACTTCAGACAGAATGAAAAATTGTGTGCAGTTTACATTTGTTCTGCGGCAGAGACCAAGTATAATGAAACACTTCTTCTGTAATAATTCTGCTCATCATGCAGGAAGAGTCTCATGTAAACAGGATATCTGCTCACTTCCACGGTTGTTCTTCTTTTTACTCTGCAGATTAAATCTTTGCACAAGAAAGACTACTTATTGCAATACTTGCAGATACGCAACTGCATTTAAGTTCATACTCCATACAGCTAGTAACTTTTAACCACTTACTGAATGTCCGTGTTTGTCAATGATTACCAAGTATTACATTTATCATGTGTGATACAAATGGTCTACATCATGTCTCATATGTGTGTTATTTTTATTCTTTGCACTGTGGTTTTTCAAAGAAGCAGTTTGATTTTGTTCCGCTGCATGCAGAAAGGAAACAAAACCGCTTTATATGATTTTGCCAAAAGTCACATTTAGACTCTTTTTATTTTCTTTTGCCTAACTAGTATTTTAATTGCTGTCCTACAATGTTCATTGGGTAATACCCAAATTTGAGTCACAAAATATTGAGACAAAAAAACAAAACAGACAAAAAAATAAATAATAATAATAACGAGAACACAGAAGTAGAAATTTAATAAGCAAGACTTTCAAACAATTCAACGCCTCTTCATTCTGATCTTGAAATGTTATTACACAATTTCTTTCTTTTGCGCTCTCTCTCTCTCTCGCTCTCTCTCTCTCTCTCTCACACACACACACACACACACCATATCTCTCTCGCTCTCTCTCTCACACACACACACACACACGCTCTTCCCTCAGGGGAATCCCCACTGCCATTTTGAAGTGCATGAGGAAAGTTTATATGGACCCCTCCATTTTGACCGAGGGAGCCAATCTGCTTCATAGGTACACTTCAGTCTGCTCCACTGACCACAATGCAACATGATAATGACGTCATCGCAGATCACGTTTAAAGGGGTCATGGTATGTTTTTAAAATTATAATCCAAAACACTAATTGAGGTTTACTTATAATGTTAATAAAGTTTTTTTGCACAAAAAAACACATAAATATGTGGAAAAATGATTGTTTTCAACCCTTATTCTGACCCTCTCTCTAAAACGCCCTGTTTTAAGGGGCATGTTCTTTAAGGCTTGTCAGTAATCGGCCACTGATATGATTGCCTAACCTCATTGCATAGGAAACAGTATCAATGCCACCTTGCTATTGCATGTAAGTGTTTTGAAAACATGATCAAAATAAAATAAAAAATCTAAATGTAATTTTCAGACAAAGCATTATGAA
The DNA here is from genome assembly GCF_018340385.1 of Cyprinus carpio. NCBI lineage: Eukaryota > Metazoa > Chordata > Actinopteri > Cypriniformes > Cyprinidae > Cyprinus > Cyprinus carpio. Next base: position 232,312 of record NW_024879213.1, on the reverse strand, counting down.
ATAATTTACTTACACTTTGTGATGCAGTTGCAGTCAGATCTAGTACCACTTCATCTTTCAACAAATGTTTCTTTGTGACTCTCTATGACACTGTGCCTTGTTTTCAAAACAAAATACTCCAAATCCGGAACGCCATTAAACATTAACTACCCTGTTACGGCCAGAGTGTTTTGCATTTGTCCACTAGGTGGTGTTCCGGTTTTCTTTCAAAGCGAGAGTCTGGTACAGGTGTGGATCGTTACCTGTGATTGGCGTTTGGGCTTAAACGATGGAGATTCAGAGCGCAGAGGGGTTCTGGGCTGTGGCTGTGTGTCTCCCTCTCTAGTCCTGGATTGGGTTCTTAAATGTATGTATTATTTTGATGTCCTTTTGATTAAATGTTTATTTGTTGAATCTAGTTTTGCATGTGGCTTCCCCTCTTTTGTAATGTTACTGCAGCCAGAGCCAGGTTATCGTAACATTATGGGGGCTCGTCTGTATGTTCAGTTTGATAAGATAATTTGGTTGAACAGATAATTGAATGAGTTTGATTTAATAGTTGATTCTGACAAATTTGGATTGTTTTTGGGAGTGTTTACGTGATGCTACACTCAATGTTTGGATTTTGATTCTGATAATTTTTTGCTGGGACTGGAGAGGAAGGAATTGTCCTGCAGTTTATTTTAGTTTTTTGTTTTTGGTACGTCAGACGCAGGTAGACGGATTAGCCGTTGAGCTGCATGTGGGTGTACCGAAGACTAGGGTAGAGTTATTTATAGTTGATGTCTTATTTAGATATGGGATGGCTCTTAATTTCTTCTGGCGTTAGTGCAGTTTAGTTGATTTTGGTTTCCTCTGGTCTGTGCATTTAAGGACTCGGTAAAACGGCAACTTTATTTATTCTTGGGTTTCAGGAGAGTTATAGTAACTATGTAAAATGGATAAATTACAAGATTTTTTTGGCTGCTCCTACTGAAGAGGGCTTGAATGGACTTACAAAAGAGCAATTGTATAAAGTAGTTGAGCATTTTGATTTTGAGGTAGTGGTAACTAAAAATACAAAATTAAAAGCTTTTCGGAATCTTGTAAAGGAAAAATTAGTAGAGAGGATGATTTTAACTGTAGATACACAATCTGAAGAATTATCACCTGAAAGTTCAACTCCGCTTGCTATGACGGGGGTACAGAGCGGGTTAACTTTTGAGCAACAATTAGAAATCTTGAATTTGCAGTTCAGGAAGTTAAATAAGCTCAGGAGGCAGAACGTCTGAAATTAGTTAGATAGCGTGAACGACAAATTGGAAATTAGTTGCCGAGGGAAAGAATTCAGGAAGCTAAATAAGCTCAGGAGGCAGAACGTCTGAAATTAGTTGCCGAGGGAAAAATAAGCAGTATAAGTGTTGACTCCTTGGGTGAGCAGTTGGTTGCAAACACCACTTTGAATATTACAACTAAATTGTTGCCGAAGTTTAACGAAAAAAATCTGGACGCCTTTACTTTGTTTGAAAGTATTGCCGAAGATCGAGGTTGGAACAATGCCGAACGTACTCTTATTACAAAGCGTTCTGGAGGGTAAAGCTCAAGAAGTGTTTCACTCTCATCGGTAGATCAAAGGGATACAATTATGAAAGACGCAATTTTAAAAGCTTATGAACTTGTCCCTGAAGCTTACCATCGTCGATTTAGGGGATGGAGAAAGACAAACTTATGTGGAGGTTGCGCGAGAGCTTACAAGTCACTTTAATAGGTGCACTTCATTGGGATTGGATTCTTTTGACAGTCTTTGTGACTTGGTAAATTTGGAGCAATTCAAAGATATTATTCCTGAATGAATTGTGACTTATATAATCGAATGAAAGGTGAAAACGGCTGCTTTGCGAAACCCTAACCGGCAACTTAATCGTTGGGCTCAGAAAAATTCCAGTGGTTATTAAAAGGAGTGCAACATTGCGAAACCCTAACCAGCAACTTATTCGATGGGCTCTATTACTACAGCCGTACACTTTAGATATTCGCCATATTCAAGGGCAGAATAATGTTATGGTGGATACCTTGCCTCGTTCTCCTGTTGATGACTAAATTAGGACTGTCATGTGCCCTTGTTTGTTTTTAGTGTTTTCAAGGCGCTTGAAGATACGGAATAATGAAGAAGGGGAGGTCCTCATCCTCACTCCAGGACCAACGTTGCCTACCCCTGAATTAGCTTTGCTTCAGAGCCTTTCAGTGGGGTGTACTCATTTTTGCAATACCCTAATTTGAGTAAAACTGAAAATTTTGTTCTCCAAGTTATTATTAACCTTACTTTCATGTTATAAGTTAAACAGATGTTATATAAAACTTAGTTGTGTCAGCGTTTTGGAAATTGTTTTAGTGTTCATTTAGATATTGTTTAAAATGTTACTTTTCAAAGGGGGTGTACTCATTTACGCAGAGCACTGTAGTTATTTAGGTCATGCTGATTAAGATTATGCTTTTTTTAACAGTGGTTGGATAGCATATTTAAAAGAAGCTGGTACCATTCCATTTGTTAAGGAGCTATTGATAATAGCAGTAACAACCTGAAGCCATTTGAAAATCGATTGAAATGAGTGACGATTCAAATCAACTGAGATGTTAAACAAATCGTGATTCATGTTTCGAACAGCAGGGGCTGCTGTGTTTACTGCAAACTCACTTTACAGGTGCAATAGCGGTGAAGAAGTTGTGGCAAACAGTTTCAAGCATGGCGACGATGAGTGTGGATGTTGATATTGAGGAAGCCCCATCCTCATTCAAATCAGAGGTGTGGTGGCATTTTGGCTTTCCTAAGACTGAAAAATGACAGCGGTGAGGTGGTAGACAAAACAAAAACTGTGTGCAAACACTGCAAGAAGACGTTTACATACGTTAACAATGAATATGATGCAGCACATTAACAGTTACCACAGTGAAAAGCTCCAGTCACAGCCGTCTGTATGCAAAAATCTATTAATAGACCAAACCACACTGACCGGAGGATTTGCAGCCCCACTCTCTCCGACAAAGGCGAGAGCTGCGGAGATCACACGGTGCATCTGTGTTTTCATGGGAAAAGATATGAGGCTGTTTTCTGTAGTAGAAAATGAAGGATTTCAGCTACTGGTGAACACACTGGAACCCAGATACCAAATCCCATCATGCCCCCACTTTAGCCAGACTGTCATGCCAACACTTTACAGAGAAACAAAATCTAAGGTGGTTGAGGCACTCAGAAAGGCAGACAACGTGTCAATTACAACCGACAGCTGGACCTCCAGGGCTACCCAGAGTTATCTTACGGTCACAGCCCATGTGATAACCAGCGAGTGGGAGATGGCCAATTTTGTCCTTCAAACTCACCAAACACACACCGGGGCTAATATTGCTTTAGTTTTAAAATCAGCTGTGAGTGAATGGGGGCTTCAAAAGGCTAACCGTGGAAATGCTGTTGTGATGGACAATGCAAGAAATATGGATGTTCAAGTGGGTTTGAGTGAGCCACGAGTGAGCCGTTTGTTAGGCAGAATAAGGCACATTGTTGCCTTCTTTCACAGAAGCTCCATGGCCACAGCCGGGCTCGCAGCCAAACATATACTGCTGAAGCTTCCAGCGCACAAGTTAATCAGCGATGTTACTATGCACTGGAACAGCAGTTTGGATATGATAGCACGGTATCTTGAACAGCAAGCGGCTGTGACAGCGACTCTCCTGAGCAACTACCTATGGCGTAGTGTTCCTGTGGCTCAGTGGTAGAGCATTGCGTTAGCAGCGCAAAAGGCTTTGGGTTTAATTCCCAGGGAACACGTTAGGTAAAAAAAGTTAGCCTGAATGCACTGTAAGTCACTTTGGATAAAAGCATCTGCTAAATGCATAAATGTAAATGTAATAAATGAAATGTACGTGACATTGATACTTTGGATGGCTCAGACATCCATGATGTGGAGAACATAGTGAGGCATCTTAAGCCATTAAAAACAGCTACCACTGTGCTGTGTGATAAAAAAAACCCAATGGTGTCTCTCACTGTGCCCTTATAGCATATGATCAAGCAAAAACATTATAGCCAACTAATAAAACACACCACAGATGAGTAACATCAAGAGAGCTATACTGAACAACCTTTCAAACAGATACACTTAAGAGTATAGCCACCTGCTGGAGTACACCCCAGATTCCAGGCTCTGCCACATCTAGAGAAAAACCAGCGTGAAGATGTATTCCACAGACTGAAAGAGAAAGCTGTGTTGTTGCAGAACCAGGTATTTTTTTTTTTACCCTCTCTTTCTCCAAATTTGTATATGGATTTTTAACAATTTGTTGTTGATTATTGCATATTTAAAAATGTTCAAGTTTATCTCTTGTAAGTGTATTGTAATGATACAAATTATAACAAATGACAATTTTTGCCTTTATAACCATGTGAAACTCCTGTCACTATTGTACTATATAATCTGTCTTTTTATTTCTGCTTTTACTCTGTGCAGGATGAGGGTGAAGAAGGTGCCAGTGGCCACCCCCCTACATCAGAGGAGCCTCTTGGGCTCTGGCAGAAACAACCTCCTCCCAAGAAAACTGCACTGGAAGATCTTCTTGGAGGGACTTTTGATGAACCAGCTGCAGCTGCACAGCCTATCAGTCAGATTGATGCAGAATTGAATCGGTACAGGGCTGAAACATCCATTTCCCTCAACAGCTGCCCACTCAAGTGGTGGAAAGAAAATGCTAGGCTGTACCCACTGCTCTCTGGTCTAGCCAAAGGATACCACTCCACACCAGCCACCTCAGTCCCTAGTGAAAGGGTTTTTTCATCAGCAGGGGACATTGAAAATCTGCAGAGATCTCTGAGTCCAAGGTGGAAGTGCAGGTACTATTAAAAAGATCACCTGCTCATAAGACATAAGAGTTCATAAGACAAACTCTTTAAAAACACAAAAATAATATTGCACAGCAAACTGCTATTAACAAGTCAATAAACAAGATCTGAAAAAACTACTGTTTGTCCCTGACTGCAGTCTGCTTGCAGTACTAACATTAACTTCACCCACGCTCTGCTTCTAGCGGCTGAGGTCACATGTTTTTTTTATTTTTTTTTTCCACCCATTCTCATATTTTTGAATACCCCTGCTGAACATTTCTTGAAACAAAAAGGTAAAACTGGTAGTTAAAGAAAAGGGTGGATAGGAAATGCTGCACTCAGTAATATTTCACTAAAACACCCCTTAACAAAATTACTCTCTGAAACAAAAAGGTAAAACTGGTTCTTTAACATATTTACTTGTCAGTGTGTGACCATTGCTGCCTTTGACATTTTCACTATTACTGTCTTTAACAGAAGTACTCTCTACAAGGGCTTGGTTGGGGACCCCCTTGACATGTCTTTGCAAAGTCTTTGAATGTGTCTTCAATCTGCACCAATCACAGAAAAACCTTTAGTGGCAACTATGGGCGTATGTGAAGAGAAGACCCTTGTAGAGACCGCATTTGTCTTGGTGCAGAAGGGGAGGGTACTCTCTTACCAGCAGCCTATAATGCCAACAAAGTCTGTTAACATGCACCAAGACTGTCCATCTTACCCACCACTGCCTCTTGGTGAGTACAGGCTTGACCCTACAAAATGCATGCATGTGTGCACTGAGGAGGAGCATTTCCACATTAAGAGCTTGATGATCACACTGAACATGGCCTATAAGATTGAGGCTGCCACGGAGCAAGCAGCAGAACAGGAGTGGCATCCGCTACGTAGGCCTACTGCCATCACCGAGAGGGTGGACCAGTTTTATTTTAATGTGTATATGCCAAAGTACCTGACCTTCAGCAAAAGGGTGTAACGATTGACGCAGGATAATACGATAGTTATTATTAATAGTTGTGAGAGTCAGTTAACACAATTCTTCTTTCCATCACTTTCACCACCTTCAAGTTGTTCCATTTGGGTAAACTAATACTTTACGTTTGTTTCTTTACCATTTTTATATTTTTAAAGACTGTATTGTTTCAGACTATGTTGTTTCATTTAATTATTTAAATTTTTAAAAACCAAATTTTTCAAAAGTAACAAGAATTGTGCTGTGTATAATACAATGAACAAAGAGAAAATGATTTCCACAGATTTATTTTAATGACAAAATAAGCATATCGAATAAAAAATATTTCTCACTTCAAGTTTTCTATTTTCATTCACCCTAAATATAAGATACATATTCACATGTATATACAAGAGTAAAGGACATGAAAACCAAGTGGAAACATAACTTGTATGGCTACAGGTTATTTGGCCCATGCCTTGACTAGTGGCTTGTTCTGATAGTTAGCAAGAAGGCAGGCTACTGCAAAAAGCTGGTTGATACTGCCAGCAATAGCCAGAGGAATAACTGTCAAACTGGTCCTGCTCCCGCGAGACCTGACGCAATATCAGCACAGGAGAAGATGGGCGAGTGCTGGTGCGGGCAGGTAGACACTCTTGTATCTGCCGGATGCGGGAGAATAAAATGATTCACGGGACCCCTGCAAAATAGAAATATCTAAACATAAAATATCTAAAACAAATAAATGGTTATTCATTTATTGCACAAAAGCAACATGGACTAATATAAAATATAAACAATTAACAGGTGCAAGCGTATGCAGAGTTTCTATTTATGGCACTTTTCCACTGCATGGTACGGCTCGGTACGGTTCACTTTTGGGGGATTTTCCACTGGGTACAGTACCTGGTACTTTTTTCAGTTCCACCTCGGTTGAGGTTCCAAGTGAACCGTACCATTACCCAAACGTGACGTGTAAACTCTGCTGATCACAGATTGGCCGGAGAGAATCTTCACTACCGGTGTCACTGAACTTGTGACTCAAACATAAAAGAACCGCTAGATTTAAATCAGCACAGCCAGTGAAGTATTGAACGCAACTGTTTTTGTCACAATCACCAACTGGAGTGCCCATGAGCTCCACCAGTGTGCCGGACTTATCATCTATTGCATCACCTGTCTCTCATTAGATCTCATCATCAGTTCACAGCTGTCTCACATTAGAAGGACTTTAAAAGATGCACACACACTCTTTTATGATTGTTTTACAGCCTTAGCCTGTAATGATTTCTAGCTTCTGTGTTCCTGCCTGTTTCTCCTTGTTTTGTTTTGCCTTACCTTTGTGACTTGGACTGTTTATCTGTTTTTTATGATTGTTTTACAGCCTGCCCTGACTATTGCCTGCTCACGGATTTCTCTTTGTCTTTGCCTGGGATATTATTGTTTGCTGGTACTGGACCCTGCCTGTCTGACCACGTAATAAAGCCTGCATTTGGATTCTCAACTCTGTTGTCACGACGCCTCCATCATTACGGTTTTGAACGAGCACACCTTTTTTAACAACCAATAATGGATTTTTCATTGTAGGTTGAGGAAGTACAGCTGTTCCTCTCGTTGATAGCAGAGGAGCGGATCCAGCGAGAGCTTGATGGCGCGATGCAGAATGAAAACGTTTTTCAAGAGTCGTGGCAGTAGAGGTGGCACAACTATAATGACATGTGAATAATCCTGCCCACTTTAAAACGATACTAAACTACAGTGGAGACGCGAGCCGAGCCGAGTCGTACCACGCAGTGGAAAAGTGCCATTAGTCTATAACGTGTTTGCAGCATTGAGCAATGCAGTGCTGAAATTTGCATGCTCACAAATCCTCTCATTATAACAAACGAATTGTAGCCATTATGAAAGATTCATTATGTATATGTTTATTGTGTTATAACGGAGATTTGTGAGATTCCGATGAACTGAGATGTCTTTCAGAGATTATACATGCAGCGCTCCTTGCTGGCATTCTGCCAAACCTGCATGCACACAGCAGCCAATGCTTTAGTTAAAATAGTGTTCTATGAATGTTGATGCTTTAATAACAAATATTTATCAGGAGTGTGTATGGTAGGATTTCATAAATTTCATGGAGAATAAAGTAACGTAACTAGTAATGTTACTAATTACTTTTGAAATAAAGTAATCAGACCCTTTAAAAGGAGTAATCCGACACACACCAGATGTTACAGATTTCGTTGTAACTATTTCATTGTAAAATAAACATGAGAATACTCAGTTTAAAATGTAGGCTACATTTAAAATGTAAACTGGTCACTTAATATTACCTTTTTTTGTTGAACTGTTGTAAAAATTTGTCACGTTTGCCATCATTTGGATATTCATGGAAAATTGCATTCTTGCTCTTACTTTCATTAGGAAATTTAAATGTGAGATTCTGAAAACGAGATCTAAATTAAGCGGGAAAGGTCGGGTCGGGAAGAAGATTATTCTAAGCAGACAGTGCGAAAACAATATAGTAAATATATAGTGGAAGCGGGTGGGTGTGGCACATAACCTTGCGGGAGCAGGACTAAAAAATAGTCCCGCACAGACCTCTACTTCATGCTATTAAGTGAAGATCTACTTTACAGATACACTGAACAGCAGCGCGATTTGCTAAAGCAGCATATTCAGCGGGCATCCTATCACATGCTTGTGTAGATGCCATCTGTTTTGACTGCAAAAGATGAGATAAGCTGATTGGAAATCATGTATTTGACTCTTTACAGCACTCCCATTTTCATGTTTTACGTTAGAAGCGGCATTTTGCTTGTCAGAAATACATGTTTGGTTTTAATGTTACTTTAAGTTGGGGTAGAATGAAATGAAAACTAAAACTCGTACCCCAGTTTAAGAAACATTGCACTAGCGGAAGTGTGTGTCATTTTAGCCAATGAGACAGAACCATGGAAAAGGAGGAGCCATTTAGTCTCGGTCACGGATGGTGTTACTGTTTTTTTAATCCGTAATTTCACAGGTTTTGACTTTGTACCAATAGGTTACAGTCAGGTAGGTTTATATTATTTGACTGCACGTTTGATATAGTTTTGTGTCAACTCCTATCCATACCAACGTGATGCTTATTGAAGTAACATTTTAATCAAATCGCTAGTTGCTAAAAGTCCACGGAAAGGGAGAAGAGCTGTTTATTTTTGGTCACAGACAGTATTACTGCATTTCAAACCAGAAGTTTAACTATGTACAAACAGGAGAATCTCTTCATGTGAACAATAGGTACTGTAAGATGTTTTTTACTTTGTACATGATATGGTTTCATTTAATTCATTCTTAATTTTGTAGCAAACAAAATGATAGCTAATAATGTACCATTTAATTCTGATCACTAGCTGCTAATGCTAGTTTTAGATCGCAATCTGATAATGCAGGTTATTTCTCGCTGACAGATAATGGTATTGACTGCATAAGAAGCAATTTTATTGCATTACATGGTAATTTGACTATGTTTACCTCATAGTTTTGCAGAAATTCACTAATAATTTATTGGTTTGACAACTATTTCACACACTTTTTTTCCCCTTTTATTTCTTTTAGCTTGTTTTTTAATAAATCAGATTATTGCAGGTCACATGCAGCTGACAGATTATATATCTATCTAGGTATGGTGATGCACAATGGCCATGGCGTAAGAAGGTGAGTTGGTTAGATTAGCCTTTTTTTTTTTTAAAGTGCGTGAAAATG
>NW_024879213.1:217998-222508 GCF_018340385.1 Cyprinus carpio | reverse complement strand
TATATATACAGTATATATGTATGTTTGTATAGGACCTAAATAAACAGCTTCTGACACTTAATATGTCCTTATACATCCTTTGTTTATTTCTGTCATATATTTTATATATTGATATGTTTTTTTTATATGAATTACTATTTCCTGATCACTTGACCTAGCCCTTTCTACCAACTGAAAGTGAAAGCAGAATTTTCTCATCAAAGGATCATGATCATCTATCGTGTTACCCTTTTTTTTCTTTTTTACTATAATTTAGATTAGAAATTTCAGTTATTTTATTTTATGTATCTGAAGATGCACCTTCCTAAATGTCTTTGTATGTCAGTACTGCTGATGATCGCGGATGGTATGTATTATCCTTTTACAAAAGAGCAGAAACTGCAATGTAGGCATGATTTTTCTCGGTTTAGTTATCAAATATTATTACTTATTTATTTTTGATGAACAATTATTAAACAACTTTCTTAAAAAGTAAATAAATGAAAAACACGAAGTTATAGTGGCAGTCATCTGATCCTCCAGTTGTCCTGAAATAGTAATGGTGGTGCCCTGGCTGTTTTTAGATCCGATGTGTCTATTAATGTTATTGATGCTCTTAGTGTCTCATTATTTGAATGCTTGGTTTTTAAAATCAATGGTGTTTCACCTGTTTTTTTGTGCTGCTCATTTACCGTTTACCAAAACCAAATCCTCTGTTTTTCTCTGAATCTACTGAGTTGTTGACATTTCTTAGCTCACTCTGTCCAGCTATGGTTCTGACTAGTGTAATTTATTTTCAGATTGATAATCAAACTTATGTTAATACTGTTATTTTTTTAGACATCAGTAATAATTAATGGATGGCTTTAAATGCACCTAGCATGTTAGTTTTCCTACCCATAAGCTGGGACATATATTGGAAGTGTTTGTTCTGTTGGGGTTGGTATTCAGTCACTCGATAGTACTGACATGAGTATCTAACTATAATGATATGCCTTCATGATCTTTGTCTGAATTTATTATTACATTTCATAATATTTAGCATATGGATTTCACACTCTTTTCCACTTCTGTCAAAGTGATTTGTATCTCTAACTCTGTTGAGCACTATAATTCCATGCTATCTGCATTATTGGATGAATATGCATGATTGCAAGAATGGGTTGTTATATTTAGGAAATCTTGTCCATGGTACACTGCTGAACTACGTTTAATGAAATCTGCTGGAAGGCAACTAGAACGGCAGTGCAAAAAAATCTGGTCAAACAGTTCATAAGCTTATGTACACGGAACAACAGGCTGTCTATCATTCTGATTTAAACACAGCATGCAAGGATTATTATTCAATAATACTACTGGTGATGTGGCAATTAATCCTCTGTTAAAGACTGTTGACAAACTTCTTAAACCTTCTAAGGATTTTGTTCATTCCTCTGTTGATCAATGTAATAGGTTTCTTAATTATTTCACCAGTAAGATTCAGGACATATACAGTTCTTTAAAGTAATAGTTCACCCCAAAATAAAATGTGATGTTTATCTGCTTACCCCCAGGGCATCCAAGATGTAGGTGACTTTGTTTCTTCAGTAGAACACAATTGAAGATTTTTAACTCAAACTATTGTAGTCTGTCAGTCTTATAAAGGAAGTGGATGGGGAATCAAGGCTTTGAGAGTCAAAAAAACAAACAAAACCAAATTAAACCCTGCGGCTCGTGATGATACATTGATGAGTAAAGACACAAAACAATCGGTCTGTGTAAGAAACTGAACAGTATTTATATAGTTTTTTACCTCTGATTCACTCAATGTCCGAACTGTCCTGAGCATGTTCTCAACAGCCGGTGTGTGATGAGTCTTATTCTTCTTATTGCTTCACAGTGGATCTCAGACTTATAAGTGCATTACCGCCACCTATCTCTCAAATGAACCATTGACACTCTATCTACAATCTCAATCAGGAGTGTCAATGGTCCACTTGAGAGATAGGTGGCGGTAATACACTTATAAGTCTGAGATCCACCGTAAAGCAAGAAGAAGAAGATGAGAACGCGCTCAGGACAGTTCGGACATTTTCTATGGGGTTAAGGTCAGGCGAGTTTGCTGGCCAAGTAAGAACAGGGATACCATGGTCCTTAAACCAGGTACTGGTAGCTTTGGCACTGTGTGCAGGTGCCAAGTCCTGTTGGAACATGAAATCTGCATCTCCATAAAGTTGGTCAGCAGCAGGAAGCATGAAGTGCTCTAAAACTTCCTGGTATACGGCTGCGTTGACCCTGGACCTCAGAAAACACAGTGGACCAACACCAGCAGATGACATGGCACACCAAACCATCACTGACTGTGGAAACTTTACACTGGACCTCAAGCAACGTGGATTGTGTGCCTCTCCTCTCTTCCTCCAGACTCTGGGACCCTGATATCCAAAGGAAATGCAAAATTTACTTTCATCAGGGAGCATAACTTTGGACCACTAGCAGTCCAACTTGTTCTTAGCCCAGGCGAGCTTCTGACGCTGTCTGCTGTTCAAGAGTGGCTTGACATGAATGTGACAGCTGAAACCCATGTCTCTGTACACGCCTGTGTGTAGTGGTTCTTGGAAGCACTGACCTCGCAGTCCACCTCTTTGTGAATCTCCCCCACATTTTTTGAATGGGGTTTTGTTTCACAATCCTCTCCAGGGTGCGGTTATCCCTATTGCTTGTACACTTTTTTGTACTACATCTTTTCCTTCCCTTTGCCTCTTTATTAATGTGTTTGGACACAGAGCTCCCCAGAACAGCCAGCCTCTTTGTAAATGACCTTTTGTGTCTTGCCCTCCCAGTAAGGCGTGTCAATGGTCAGTTTTGGACAACTGTCAAGTCAGCAATCTTCCCATGATTGTGTAGCCTACAGAACTAGACTGAGAGACCATTTAAAGGCCTTTGCAGGTGTTTTGAGTTAATTAACTGATTAGAGTGTGGCACCAGGTGTCTTCAATATTGAACCCTTTCACAATATTCCAATTTTCTAAGATACTGAATTTGGGATTTTCCTTAATTGTCAGTTATAATCATCAAAATTAAAAGTAATAAACATTTGAAATATATCAGTCTGTGTGTAATGAATGAATATAATATACAAGTTTCACTTTTTGAATGGAATTAGTGAAATAAATCAACTTTTTGATGATATTCTAATTATATGACCAGCACCTGTAGACCAAGAGAGTGCAAAAGTCTTTGGTATATATAAGAAATAGCTATGTGCTTCAGCAACTAGCTCCCCATCTAAGAGGGTTTTTAGTGTCAGTGGGAGCATAGTTTTATGCCACAGAGCTTCTCTTAAAACCACAGACAGTTGACAGACTTGTTCTTAGCTAAAAAAAACTTGTATTTCTTCTTTTTTATAAAAACTTATCCCAGTTTAATTATTTTCCCCCAGTTGCATAGTTAAATTGTGAATTGCATGCACTAAAAAGTTGACAGAATGCACTTTCTGTACTTGTTTTGCACTACATTAGTTATAGGCCTACATATGTTCATTTAATAAAAAACAGTAAGTGATCACTTGGTCTAGATTTTTTTTTCAGCTGCTTAAATTAGCTGTTCAATCGAAATTGTTTTTGTTGTTTTTGTTTTTTTCTTTTTTAATGGGCAAAAGAAAATCACTTTTTTTTTTTCTTTTTTTTTTTAATGCAAATGCAAACATATCTAGATATATATGGAATATTGTAAAAATTTAGACAATATCAAGATTCAGGACTGGGCAGATCAACTTCAGATTCCCAATCAATCAGCCATTCCTCTGTGTCTAGCTCCACCAAATCTCCCACGGTCACAGATTTTGCTGGCTCACACCCCTGGTCAGACTCGCAGTTGGGCTCCAGCTCCAGGGCGATAATTGGCACTGTAATCCTCAAAGTTCGTTTGTCAGGGCAGGCGGAAGCTCTCTTTCTGTGGGGGGCTCAGGTTTCGTCTCCATGATGTGGGGTGATGGTGGGCTGGGCTCTGAGTCTGGTTGTGGTATGAATTGGGGGTATACACTCTTCAGACATCTAAGTATTGCCTCCATCCAGCAGAGTCCTTTCATGTCTGGGAGGCCTACTTGATGGTAGTAGTTAGCCACGATCCAGTACAAAGATTTACATGTCGTATCGAAGTATGAGTGGACAGCAAGATGGCTGAACTGAAGAGTATAGTCTATTAAATTCAGGCCACTCCAGGCCAAAGCAGCAAACTGTGCTGCTAAATCCATTTTTAGTCCAGTCTTCTGTCACAAAGTGTTGCTTAAACATGCACAACGAGGAAGATAAAGATTCAAAACATTCTTTAATAATATTCACAAGTAAATCCAAACAATGTAGGCAAGCAAACATGGTAGCAATGACAAAACTGGCCAAAATGGACACACTGGAACTTATACACAAGGCAAACAAGTTAAATTGATGACGAACAGCTGCAAACAATGACAATCAAATCAGAGACTTTGGTAACACTAAAGCCGCATTCAGACTGCACGATTTTAGCCCAGTAGGGCTTGGGCGTGTCATTA
>NW_024879213.1:217493-217631 GCF_018340385.1 Cyprinus carpio | reverse complement strand
AAAATACTACAACGGGAAGACAGTGGGAAAAGAGCTCAAATACATGAGAACCCCGGAAAAAAAACAGGAGGGTTGACAGCTACTAACTAAACTTTTGAAACACATAAGTTAGTGAAAAGTACATGTGAATGGTTGTTG
>NW_024879213.1:214102-216889 GCF_018340385.1 Cyprinus carpio | reverse complement strand
AGTCTCACGTGAGAACTCCGGTCTTGCACGCGTGATATCGCGTTGTTTCCTTGTCACATCTCGTGTGTGTTTGGTTGTGAAACGTACTTTGCTGGCCAGACTGAGTTGTCGGCGATTCTTCCTATTGTAAAGTCATGCAGTGTGAAACCTTCTGTCGCCGATCCATCTTGCAGTTTGAAAACATCAGCGACTGAATGCTGGCCAAGATAGTCATGCAGTGTGAAAAGAACAGTGACCCGACTACTTTGAAAATCGTGCAGTCTGAACTCGGCTTAACTCAGGCAGGCAGGATGACAGCAAAGACAGAAAACAAACTCTAAACAGAGCATAATGGTGACAACCTGTTAGTGATGTCATAATTATTGAATGCATGTTTACATAAATTTGTCATAAAAACAAGTTATGACAGCCACTGTGTAGAGGATTATATTTCAACCACAAATACAAATTTTATAATTAAATTTATAAGTTAATGTAGAAACTGCCTTATGTGCAGTTAGATGTTGGCATACATTTTGTTACTCGAGTGTTGATTATTGAACAATTAATCTTCATAATTATACATTGTCCATCACAACTAACATAGTTATCTGACATATTTATATTAAAACTGCACACTTTGTAAATAACATATCTGCACACTAATAACATACCTGTACATTATCTAAACAATTAAAAGATTTTCCTATACTTCTATTTCTGTATATATAGTACATTATTTAATGTTTTGTTTTTCTTTTTAATATTAGTGTTATATTACATCCCTACTGTGTTTATTCCCATCTATGTCTGCACTTTGTTGTACTTTCTTCTACACTGGAAGCTCCTGTCGTCAAGTCAGATTCCTTGTGTGTGTAAACATACTTGGTAATAAAGCTCTTCTGATTCTGGTTCTGTATCTATAAATAAATAGCAATTTAATAGTTTGGGCTCCATTGTTAATTGTAACCTTTAATATTATAGTAATGTGCAAGTAATAGGGCTCTCTTTACAGCATTAGCTAAAGTATCCTTTAGAAAAATGTTGATTACAATTGAATTTATTTAGACAGAGCAACAATCTTATGTTCAGTTTTTCTCCCCTGCTGTATCGAAACGGTTACTAACTTTGACATCAAAACCAATGGTATGTACCAAACTGCCATGCTTTTTTACCATTACACCCCTAATTTTTACTCCGTTATTGAAAATAACTAAATCAATACTTAACTGACCTCAGCTGAACAATGACACTATTGCTTTTTAGATCTAATTTACAGCAGAATTTAACTCTGTATCATTGAAATATTTTCCTGCCATCTCTGTAAAGCTGTTTTGAATCAATCTGGATTGTTTAAAGCGCTATATAAAAAAAGGTGACTTGACTTTGTTCTGCCATCCCTGGCAAAGATTAGGAATGAGGTGGGTCCATCTCATACGGTCTAGTCTCTTGACCCAGGCTGCCAAGACCGCTCAGAAAGATGGAGCTTTCTTTCTCGTAAGTGAATTTTTGTGTTGCAGCAGGGTATGTGCTCTTACTTTTGTAAGATCCTATGGTTTGGACATGGTTTGAATGGAGATTTAACCCCATGCTCAGGTCCTATTTTGGGTTAAATAATTTTTTGTTCACTAAGTCTGTGCTTGCATTTTCGCAGCTTGGTTGAGCAGGTATTTGGTCAGTATGACATAGTGGGTATCAACATAACCATAGTGTCAATACCATGATGCATGAAGTTCCCTTGAAAGAGAATGCCTCCGGACTACATACTGTATGTAATCCTGTTTCTTTGAGAAGGGATTGAGATGCTGCATCCCATTGCCATTCTTGGGGCATGCCTGTACGTCTTCATTCAGACAATTAGAATCTGAGGATTCCATGATGCTGGTGTCTTTTTATGGTCTTGATGACACACCATGCTACTAGGGTTGCCACCTTCAGCAAGCCAAAATAAGGGACACTCATTCATGACATAGTGAGTCTGCTCATGTAAAGTCACAGCAGCACAACACCAGTCATTTAATGTAACTACAATAAAATCATTTAATTAACACAGTGAAATATTTTAATATTTAAATGTATTTTTTTTTAAAAACGCTTTGCATTGTGTAAAATTATCACAAATTATTGCTGATGCTTCGTTTTCTATTGGTATGTCTCCTCACTTACAGTCAGAGCAATGATGTGAACATGAGTTCCATCAGTGGATCCAACAACTCCAGGAAAGCCCACAATCTTGTTTTTGCAATAAGGTTTGGCGGTCAGTTGGAAAGTTAATTAACTGCCATATAGTAGTGGCCAAAAGTGAGGTCCAGCCTGGGAAATTGGACATCTTCACCCTTAATTAAAAAATAAAATAAATAAATGTGCAAGATTTTGTAAGCATATTGCATAGTTGCTTAGAGTCAGTTGTTTAATTTGTGATAATAATGCAAGGAACATGCCAAATTGTGCGGTCATAAGTTTTGGCATGCTGTCATATAAAGAAATTATGAACACATGCAAAAACAAGAGGACCAATGAAATATTAATAACTTATGTTGTAGTCAGTGTGCCAATGTTGTCAATTTAGTGATTTTTGTCACTAGATTTAGAGACTTCCTCATCCCTTTAGAGACTTTTTTTTTTTCAAAAGCCTAGCAACAAAATCAATTTCTTGGACAAACCTTATGTACATTCTGAGACTCTCACTTGACGTCATAAAGGCGAGTTCACTGATCTATAGAAATATAAATATATATTTATATTATCTAGCAACATTAAGTTACCAGTTTTAGCTACTTTCAATTGAAAGCAGTTGGCAACACTGGT
>NW_024879213.1:202338-213927 GCF_018340385.1 Cyprinus carpio | reverse complement strand
AACAACAAACAAAAAAAAAAAAACTCCTTCAATTAGATTCAGTTTAGCAGATAACCACATCACCAAATAAAGGCAAAAGGATTCAAGGCAAGTTTTAGCACAATATGACATCATCAACAAGGTAAAATAATATTGTAATAACAATTATAAAATAATAATAAAAATTTTAAAACAATTTAGGCCTTTTTACCTCACAAGGGCATTACTTAATGCAAATGACCAAAATAACAGAGAGTGTATAGATCTGTAACAGTGTCAACATTGTCCCTAGTTTTGACAAATAATTGAGGAAAATAAAGTGTCAAATGTTAAAAGAAAATTTAAAGAGAAAAAAAAAAAAAACCTGAGCATATTAAGATTGACATGGAAGATGGCAATTACAAAAAAAGAAAATTCAAATTCAAACAGTATCGCCATTATTAGAAGTTTGTACTTAATTTATTAGACAGTCCCTCCAGGATTTTGTGATCGCTGAATTTATCGCAAAATCAAGCAAACTCTGCAATTTTTGCAAAAGCTCGCAAATTTTCGTAATTCCACATATTTTTCGCAGAATTTGGGATTAGACACATCCCATGACATCGCAATGCGCATTCAGTCAAAGAAAGGTTGTTCCTCAGTTCCAAAAATGGAATGAACAGCCTTGCGTTCTCATCATGACTGATTTACAAGAGCTACATTGGATAAACAAACCGGAAGCGGAACGAATCCGCGAAAAAAGTAAATTTTATCAGATGTAATATATTTATTACATCTGTAAGACGTCTGCTAAAGATCTGGGAATCATCTGCTGTGTACTCTGATAAACGTCTCAGAAGCAGTTTTACATGCATTCTAATAAATGTCTATTTGACTGTAACGATCAGTCCACTAAAGGCGAGTGTAGATGAACCCAAGTGCAGTTTATTTACAAAGGTGCAATCCAAAACATCTAAACATAATCCCAACAAGAAACGAAGACTTGACTTGATTTGAACAGACTTGACTTAAACAGACTTGACGTGGCATGAATAGACTAGACTCACCAACAGCAGGTTGCAACATTACGTTAATACACAACAAGAAACAATGGCAAAAACATGACTACTTATACAAACAATGAGGGTCACATGACAAGAACAAACCAATGGGAACAAGACACATGACAAAAGCAACCAATGAGAACAAACAGAACTGATAATCACATGACCAGACAATAACCAATGAGAACATGACACATACACAAAGCAGAGATACATGAGGGCAAGGGAAGCATAACACAAACAGCAAAATCAAACAATAACAAAATAAAAGACATGAAAACATGAACATGAAACAAAACCCAAAACAGACATTACATGGACATCTGACAGGAAACATCTTAGAGACATACTGCAGATGATAAAGCACTCTTAAAAATACATCTTGCATATGTAAATGCAGACATTAGATGTCTCCGAGATGTACATGTGATTAGGGTGAGTGCTTTACTGTCAGGTGCTGGTTAATGGCACTTAATAGCACTGGTGCTTGTTTTCCTCAAATGTTTGTCTGGAGACCTACAGTGGTTCTCGAAGTCAGAAAAGTCATGACAGTGTTAGAAGAATGTTGTCTGTGGTATATTTTCACTGCAAAAAGAAATGCCGCAAATATCACCGTAAATTTTGAGAAAAAACGCAGCAAAATCAGTCATTTTAGGCTGCAAAAATCAGAAAAAAGTTCCGCGAAATCCTGGAGGGACTGATTAGACCACCCATCATAATAGAGAAAACACAAATATTTTAGGAATCTGTCAAAAAAAAATGTAAACCTAAAAATGTTATTGTCATTTATTGGGCAAATAAAAAACCAAAACAACTAAATAGTATTTATTCACATAATAACAAAAATTTCCTCCTTTGCCTTTGATATAACAGCTTGCATAACAGCTGGCATTGTTTATGTACTTCTTGGCTGGTGAGTGTCTGCATAAAACTAAGCCAAGCGGTTGATCATATACTGTTACCAATTATATTATAGCATTAGAAAATAGCTTCACTACTGTTAAATAGATAAAGGGCTTACGCATATTGGAGGAGTAACCAATACAGAAAGTTAAAAAATTATTTTGGTAATTACAAATACTGTTAGTCAAAAGCAGTACCACAAACCTTACAAAACTGGTTAAAAACCTTACATACATTTGTTTTAATAGATTTGTTAATCACTGTAGGCAACGTAGTTTAAATCTCTAGATCAAAAATGAAAATAATAAAGATAATTAAGACGAATAAAATCACAGTAATGTTCTGCAGGAACACTTTGATCAGTCAGTCCCCTCTTACTGTCATTTCTTTATCCTGTAAAAGCGTCTGACGTTTATATACAGACAGTTACACACTGCTGTCCCTTCAGTTTCTAGTACTCTCATAAATTAATCGCACCGCATGTTGACATTTTAACATAAATTTAATGTTCAACAACAGATATTTCAGCACAGTGAATGTTGTTGTGCTGAATAGTGTCTCCCTCTCTGCTGTGTTCCATCTGTTTAACATGCGTCTGCCACGCCGGCGCTCTTTCAGTAAAGATTTCAACTTAATGAAATGCCGTCAGGATCGGCCTTTATGCAGAAAATGGAAAGACTCACTTGAATTTGTGACGTTTACAGATGATATGATAACCATATGACCCGTTATTACTTGGTTACACATATCTGTCAAAGTTGACTCATCAGGGCAAGCTATTACGCTAATTCTACCGCACCACCAGTCTACAGATAAAGATTTCTCTAATATTTTTGGGCAGCTCTGGATCACATACTTCTCCTGCAGGAGCTCATTTCTGTTTTCTCCACTATTTTTTGATGGTACTTTTTGTCAATAGAAATGCTTTGCTATTCAGTGCTATGATTTTCTGAAGTTGGACGTGCACTGTGGGCAGACCCGACTAATCGATAATGAGAATCGTTGTCGATGATTTTCATTATCGATAATAATCGATTTTATCAATTAGTTGTTGCAGCCTTACAATCAAGTTTGTATCGTTTTATCAACACCATATCATTATATAACTCCAATATGTCATATCTTCACTGGAAAGTGTTTGTCTCCTCCTCTTTGCTGCCATCTTGTTACTCCTAACTAGGTTAGGAGACCTCTTCAGCTCTCTTAAATAATTTGGAGCTGAGACCTAGTCTTAACACTTAGGAACCTTTATGGATCACTCTTATTCTTAAGTCTAGGAATAAGAGTAAAATTACATAATTTTTTGAATTTTGACACACTTAGGCCTAAAATTGTACTCTGTGGGGCTTTATACATACAGCCCCAGAAACTGTTTGGTTACCCACGTTCTTAAGTATTTTTTATATTCAGGTTTGAAACAACTTGTGGGAATGTAAACGATGACAAAATTTTCGTTTTTGGGTTTTTCACTTTAAGTCAGCTATGATTATTCTACTCTGCTAATTAAAATTAAAAGGCTGTTTACATGCATATTACCAAAATTTTATTAGTTGCTTAGTCGCAGAAAAAAACAATTCCACATGAAGTAGTGAAATCACTCGTAACGGCTGGTCTATGTGGTAATATAGTACATCTGGCAGGACATATGGCTTATCATCTGAAATATGTATGTAGTAGCAACTTTACATGGCAGCTCAAACTAATGTTAGCCTAGAAAAAAAGTGCGCAGGTCACATGTTTGTGCGGAGTGTGGAAGCTGAACAGTAGCGCATTTTGGCTACTGCAGGACAGATGGAGGTGCCGCTGTGATCATTTGCTCTTAAAATACTTCATCAATTTTGGTCATACAGATAAGAGTAATGCATCTTTTGTGTCTGTAAAGACTCTACATTTATTTGTGTGCACTCAGAATAACAACAAAACATTGTGCTTTTAGAAAATAATGAAAGGATGCGCTTTCTTCTGTCTCAGACTCGTGAACTTGAGCACGTCACTTCAAAACTCTGTGTATGCTTGCCTTATTACAGACAAAAATAATATATTTATAGAGAGTGAAACTTTTAAATGAACCAATTCAAACAGACAACAAATATTCTTAGATTATGTAATCTATATGAAACATGCATACAGGTGCATACTGCGGAGATGACAAGTCAGTGTCGCAGACTTCATCTCTTAAACCGAAAACAGAAAGCACTAGTGTGATGATAAATTATTAAAACGTTAATGCAGTGTACTTGCTGTTTTTCCCTAACACATTTATAATTATTATATTTGCCAGTGCACAGTGACAAGCCTTTTTTGCATGCACTTGAGCGCTTATTAGGCTATTTAGGCAATTAAAGGCTCATTATTATGATTTATATGGTTTATTAATAAAAGTGCTACTAATAGTCGACTAATGCTTAAAATGAACGACTTCTACTTGACCAGAAAAATCTTTAGCCGAGGGCAGCTCTAATGCATATTGACTAATTGTTTATGAGAAGCATACATATAAGAGTCTGACAATTAGCTGAATATATAGTCTACTTATTTAATTAGTGACACTGCACTGCATTTTAAAATCTTTATTTGAATATGGCAACATAATATTGCGCGCTACAATATTTCTATGAATAAATCTCTGACAGAGACTATAAGCCAATCACTGTGTGCATAGATAGTATGCTGACATCATCTATAGCAACGAGGTCAACCCCGCCCCCTTACTATGAGCTTAAGACTTCTCTCTATTCCTCAGTAAAAGTTTGTCTCAGCAGCTTTGTGAAAAGGTTTTAAGAGAAAATTCTTAGCTAAAAACTTCTACTGTTATTTAGGAGAACTCTTAGTGGTAAGATAAAATGTTTTGTGAATACGGGCCCAGGACTTTATCTAGGATTGTCAGAAGGGGAGAAATCAGCCCGAATATCTTGTAGTGTGTGGCTGGCATTAGCAGAAAATTTAGTTGGTGAGAAATTGAAACTATGGTAAGCATTCAAGTAAACATAATTTAAGTGTCACAGAGACGAACCCCGTGATTCCCTCCTCTGGCCAGCAGAGGGCTCCATCACCCGAATACTAGCACACACACATCCATTCACTCACTTACACTGACCCACACTACATTTCCCACAAGCCCCGTCCTTGGACTCTGATTATGCTACAGCTGTAGCTTATTGGACTTCAGTATAAAGCTGCCAGTTTCCTTGTGTTCATCACGAGGTCTTGTATTTACTACGGTGTACATTTCTGAGCATTCATATCCTGTTTGAGTACCTGTTGCTGATATTGTCTGTTCCCCATCTTCGATTGTTGCTGCCTGCCTTCTGACTATTGCTATTGATTATTGGACTTTGATACACTGTTTGATACCCCGACACTCTGCCTGTATAACAACCACGATTCTGCCTGTTCCACGCTGTTGTGTTTGCTGATCCTGATCCCACTTCGAGTGATGTCACGTTACATTAAGTTTAAAAAAAAAAAAAATTAATCATTACCTATAAATATGAGGATTGGGCATTACGTTTACAGTAGATTTGTTTAAATTTATAGTCATTTTCTTTAACGTGTAGTTTGCACTGTTGAGCATTATAACCAATCAGACGCATTTCTGTTGAGCTTAGGAATGCAGTGCCCAATCAGGTGTTTTCAGGGTTGCACTGACTGAGAGCCACTGACTGAATTCTGGATCTGAACTCACACAAATTCTTATCAGAATCATCAGAAAAAACGAAATGCAGAAAAGATGCAAGATTTTGCAGATGAATAGCCATTTTATTTTTCATGCTACTGAAATGTTAAAGGGGTCATATGATGCGATTTCAATTTTTCCTTTCTCTTTGGAGTGTTACAAGCTCTTGGTGCATAAACAAGATCTGTAAAGTTACAAAGACTAAAGTCTCAAATCCAAAGAGATATTCTTTATAAAAGTTAAGACTCGTCCACGCCCCCCTGAAACAGCTCGTTCTAACACGCCCCCACATCTCTACATCACTATGTGGGAAGATTTGCATAACGCCGCCCAGATGTTCACGCAAAGAAAGAAGACGTAACTTTTATTCTCTCTGTTGCCGCAGGCTCCATGTTGTGGAGACACTGTGTGTTTCACTGTGAAAGCGAAAATACTTTGTTTGGCCTTCCAGAAGAGGACACGACTAGAAATCAGTGGTTAAGTTGTATTTCAACACTGTTCCAGAACAGTTCAACCCAAATATTCAGATGTGTGCAACGCATTTTATGGAGGACTGTTTCTTGATCCTGGGAAGGCTGTGCACAAAGGCTGTTTCGATAAAGTGGGGCAATTCCGACTTTGTAAGGACAGTCTGGCGCTTCTGACTCACAGCGTATAAGTATACTTAAAGAATTTGCCACGGATGATTCAAACACGAGTTTTGAGCAGTGTAGAGTAGTGCTTGTTGTTTGTCATTTCTCTGATCACAAATGCAGACATGGTTTTATGTTTACTCGGTGCGACAGTATAAGTCATTATAATCAGTAATTATGTCCACACTGGATGCAACAAATGCCTCGTTTATAATGGGTTTTATTGGTTTTGTCGCATCGTGCCGGGACACAGCATCACAGTATGTTAAGGAGCATAACATTTCCGTCACACGCTTGAGGAATTCAAACAATCACAATGCACTGGATAGCTGGCCAATCAGAGCACACCTCGCATTTCAGAAAAATGAGGTTTGTAAAAATCTACGCGTTTCAGAAAGGTGGGGCATAGAGGAGAAACAATAATGTACAGTATGTGGAAAATAATGTGTTTTGTTTTTACCTTAAACCGCATAAACACATTTCATTACACCAAATACACAAAATAATGTTCTTTTTAACAACGTCATATAACTCTTTTAAGTCTTTATAATTAATAAAAAAGCAATAAACAAATTAATTAATGGTCCTTAAAGCTTGTTTTGTCTGTAGCCAGAATATGATGTGCTTTTTCCCCACCAAAAAACTTTTTCCACTTTCCAATTATCATCATTACAATTTCAAGAGCAACAATCAACCATAAAGATTTTGTCATGATATTGCAGCTTCACCCCATAATGACTTAGTTTTAATATATGTGTGTGTGTGTGTGTGTGTGTGTGTGATGCGATCTATGAAAACCCAACACATGGTGAAATTGTACCTTTTTAAGGTTTTGATACCATATAAAAGCAGGGTTCAAGCCCTTTCCAAAACTGTTTTCATTTTGTCCATAGCTTAAACGTCACAAAGGTTTTGACTATCTGAAGTTGGTATTTCGAATGGAATTTTGAGTGCAACTGTTCGCGCACCTGTGCATATGACAGACTGTTATCGGACTCCTCCTCTTTAGTAACTTCATCTACGGCAGTTATGAACCCCTGCCTTAAACAGTACCAAAAATGCTGACTTACAAACTACCAAATATAACAAACTCTAATCTGAAAAAAAAACACACTCTTGAAACGAAACAGTTTTTACAGGGAATAAAATATTTCTGGTGGTCCTGAGTAAAGGCCTTAGTCAGGTTAGATGCCACAGACAGTACAATACATTGTAAAACTTCAAGTCCTCACAGCCATGTTTTGGTTCCTGTTAAAAATTAAAAATGGCTCTATCCTGACCAAAGTCCAAATTTCTTAAAATGTAAAGGGTCATGAAACCCAAAAACACATTTTTTGAGATGTTAAACGAATATATATATATATATACATATTGCACATTATTCACCCCAATGGTTTTCAAAAGTTCACCCCAAAATTAAAATTTGCTGAAATGTGTACTCACCCTCAGGTCTCGCCAGATGTAGTATGCAGTTCCTCCATTATTACTTCAGCTTTTTTGGGTTTGGGGAAATGTAACATTTATTTAACAGCAATGGGTGACATTGCAGAATGAGGTGAATGTTTATAATTATTTCTCAACTGAATCAACTGAGAACCAACCAATATCTAGTCAATTTGAATAAAATCATTCTTCAGGGAAAAGGTCATCTCAACTGAATCAACTGAGATCTGGTCACTGTGGAGGCCATTTGAGTAAAGTAGAACTCATTGTCATGTCTGCAAGAAACCAGTCTCTGAGTCTGATTTTGAGCTTTGTGACATTGTGCATTATCCTGCTGAAAGCTAGCCATACAAAGTTATGGGGTCACACTCGTAAGTGCATAAAGGGATGGACATGAGTCTAGCCTAATACTCGAGGTATGGTCTTGTGGGGGCATTTAAACGAATGTCTCACATGGTACTAATGGGGGCCGGCAAATGTTTGGTCGCAAAGAAAATAGCCCGCCAAACCTTTTAGATCATCCACCACCAGCGCTAAACGCGTTGTCACAAGGTCAGGATGGATGCCATGCTTTCATGTCCTTTACGTAAAATTCCTGACCCTGCTATCCTGAATGTCACAGCAGAAATCGAGAAAAACTCATCCACGACCAGGCAGCATTTTGCTTTCCCAATCTTCTATTGTCCAAGTTTGGTCAGCTTGTGCAATCATCGCCTCTGTTTCCTGTTCTCTACTGACAGGATCGTCAACCACGGTCTGGTCTTCCTGGTGCTGTACCCATCTGCGTCAGGTCGCGTGTTGTGCATCCCCGAGAAGATGGGATTCCTGCATACCTGGGTGTGAAACTGAGTTACTGTTGCCTTTCTATCTCGCTAACCATCTGCTGCCCTTCTCCTCTCTGACCTCTGACATCACAAGGTATTTAACTGTCCACACTGACTGGATATTTTCACTTTTTCACACCACATACCATATACCCTAGACACTATAGAGGGTTCAAATCCCAAATACCAGTAGAAATCATGCGTTTTGAAAGACTCAGACCAGCCCGTCGTGGCACCAACAACCATTCCACGTTCAAAGTCACTTAATTTCCCTTTCTTCTCCATTCTGATGCTTGGTTTGAACATCAGCAAGTTGTCTTCACCACATCTAGATGTCTAAATGCACTTAGTTGCTGCTATATGATTGGCTGATTAGCAATTTGTGTTACCAAGCAATTGAACAAGTGTACCTAGTAAAGTGGCCGGTGAGTGTATATATAGCTTGTGCAATGTAAGTACATGTACATGAGCAGCATTGAACAGTATGGTGTTAATACTAGGGGTGTAACGGTACACAGATGTCACCGTTCGGTACGCACTTCGGTTCGGGGATCACGGTTCGATACGATTTCTGTACAACAAGAAAAAACAACAATCTACTATGCTAGGTTTCTTTTTATTTATTTTGAACAGACAGCAGTACAAATTTAAAAAAATTTTGTTAACAGAAAGGAAACTCAAATGGCAGAAAGCGACATCCTATTTGTTTTCTTTATTTTACAAAAGCACAATGTTTTGTTTTTGTGAGTGTACACAAATAAAAGCACACCTTTTACAGTGATGCATTATTGATAAGACAATTGTTTTAAGTTGATTCTGCTGGTATAAGGAAAGAGTTGAAGTTGGTACTTTATCAAATTAAAATACAGTGAACCAAACATCAGCGCACCCGCCTACCCACAACATATCAGTTCCAGCATTTCTAACTTGACAGCACAGTTGGTTCTTTATCAAATTAAAATACAGTGAACCAAACATCAGCGCACCCGCCTCTGTGTCACAGTTGGAACTGACCTACAAAGCCTATAATTTACATAATAAATAATAGTTTAGCATTTGGATACATCGCAAATATGGAAATATTATGTAATATTTGGATTTGTGCCGAATGAGAGAGGTAGGGTACACGAGCACAAAGCTCCGTTTTGCAAACAGTTGAGTGTGCAAGCCTTTAAAGCAGGGGTCGGCAAGTAAGTTTGGCATCGGGCCAAAAAACATTTTGCCACTAGATGGTGGACCAGAACATAGTCAGAGGATAATTTAAGAAATTAATTGATGAAAAATGCAACTAGAATTGCCTGTGACAGACTGTTACAGTGTCTTTTGTAACTGGTAGTGATCTGTTGTCACGGTTGGTAAACCATGGTCTCGGGGTTTACACTATGTGGGTGGAGTGAGTATGTGTCTTGCGTCAGCACTGATTGTTTCATGTGGGCGTCTCCGCTAATTGTTCATGATCACCAGCTGCCACTCGTTACCCTTTCCCTACATATTGCCCTGTCTTTCGTCTCGTGTTTGTCAGAGCGTTGTTTGTCGATCTCTAGTGTTCCTCGATGTGTTCTCTTGTTCCTATTTATGTGCTTCTCGTCGTTGGATTGTCCTGTCTCCGGAACCCCGTCCACTTCTCCTCATCCCCGGATCTCACCACTCACCTTCGCGGCTCTTCCCCCGCAGTTCCTGTTTCACACTCTCCTGCTGTCAAGTCACCATCACACCTTGGATCACCCGTGAGCCTTGCCTCTTCTCGGATATCTCCCTGACCTTCTAGATTCCCCTTACCACCTGTCTTCGTGTTCATTGTTTGTTTTGTTATTTATTAAATCTCCTAACTCGCACTTGCTTCCTCACCTTCTTGACTTTCTGTTGCAGTGTAAAAATGGCTTTAGCTGATGAGTAGGACAGTCATTAACAAAAAGCCACATTTGTGTTGCGGTGTCCTGGTTTTACACTGGATAAATTAATAAAGCACAGTAGTGACACGTAACCTGGCAAGTATCTTCATTCACCAACTTGCAACACTGCCTTGCTAAAACACACATATGTGGGAGATTCGGAATAGATAAAAATAAAAGAGGACTTGAATAAACCCATTAATGGCATGTTTGAGTATATGAACTATGAGTCTAGAACTATGTTTTATTTCTTCTTTTCATATTGTGTATAATTTTAAAGCCTAACTTACTGTAATAATTATTTGACGTAGCCTACTTTTACACTCAGAATTATTTCTTGGCATCCTCACGTACTAAACTGCATTTTTAAAAAATTGTTTGTGTGCTGGAGGAACGCACATTGTGTGCAGAGTGATGTTAACATTTAAGCTAGCTGGTGAGAGAAAATGGCACTGAAAAGAGTTTAAAGAGGAAAGTTGACAGTGAAAATAGGGCATACAAAGAGGAATGGAAAGACAACTATCATCCTACCTAGTTTTGTGAATGCAAAGCTGGTGTGTCTTATCTGCAACAAAGTTGTTGCTGTTTGCAAAGAATATAATATTAGACGGCACCACGAGATGAAGCATGGCACCTTCAAAGTGGCCTTTCCGCTCCAAACAGAGGCACGAAAGTGCAAAATGGAAGTACAGCAAGCTATGCACACAGCAGCAAAAGACGAAGTGATTGTGAGTAACTGTTGCTGTCATGACAGATCTATTTCAGAACCAACTGGTATCAAAATAATATGGCTACAGTTGCGTGGGCCAGATATTATTGCTGGCGGGCCGCCTGTTGCCCACCACTGCTTTAAAGTATGCTCCTTTGTCAGTGAGAGACGTGTTCAGAATTAGCACATAGTCACTGTCTAGTGGCCTTTGTTTTCAAGTGCGCAACTCATGGAATTCTCTGTTCTTCTTCTAAACAACATAAAACAACATAGCACAACCCCTTCCACACCAATCTGAATTAATTTGAAATTGAATTTACTTTATTTAATCTAACATGCACCGAACCAAGATGTCTTGAGATGTCCGTACCGTGACAGTTTGATACAAATAGTAATTGGTAACAGTCAGGTATTTGAACAACACAGATATGCAGATTTAATAAGGTAATTAAAAAAAAAATATATATATAAACACATATATGCAAATT
>NW_024879213.1:194304-202021 GCF_018340385.1 Cyprinus carpio | reverse complement strand
AAAAATATATATATATATATATATATGTAAAGGCATATGGTGCACCTCCATACACCATCCTACAAAAATATATGTAAAGGCATATGGTGCACCTCCATACACCATCCTACAAAATCACTGACCACCCTGAAGGCCATTGTGTAATTCACACCCTGATTTGAACACTTTTTCCCACTAGAAGGTTTGCTCTAGAGCAGTGTTTCTCAAACTTTTTCTGCCATTCCCCTCTTTGGAGGTAGGGAAAGGTTCTGAGTCCCACTTGTCCCCAAACGCCCCAACAAAATGATAATAAACTAGGCTTTAAGTTTAACTGTTAAAATGTATTACAATTTATTTTATTAACATCACATTTTAAAAACATAACATCAAATAACAACATAAAAAAACTTACAAATAGAGAAAATAAAAGTGCAATTATATTATCACTTTGCATGAAATAAGACTTAGTTCAAAAGTAAATAATAATAATAATAATGCAATTTGTTTGCATTTTGCCTCTGATATAATCAAATACAGAAACTGAGAAAATGAAAGTTTGGACTAGTTGTGCTTTGCTTCATTTAGTCACTTTTCAAACTACATGCCAAAAGAACAAATAAAATTGTCAAAAAATGAATAATCCTATTTACTATTTTAGTGGCTGCAATAAGCCTGTTTTGTAGTACACATTCACTTATTCACTTATCGTCAATAACGATAAAAAAAAAAATGCACGATAGTGTCACGCTTTTTTCATTTAAAGGGGTGACTTATGAGTGACAAGCAGACAGTCAACAGAACACACAAACACATGCTGAAATGAGTGCTGTGCCTGCCTGCAATGAGAAGACTGTGAATAAAAAAAAGGAATATTAGTCTTATTTAAAATAAAAATTTGCATTCAAGTGCTAAATTGGTGTATTTAAATTTTAGGTGTGCGTCAGGGAGTCTTATTAGTGGCACATTAAATGTGGTGATAAAGTAACGTTAAGTGTCATTGTTGCATTTAATGTTTTCGTTAGTCTATCAAATTGAACCCACAAGATGCACCGCTGCTGCATTTTCTATTCAAAATGTTAGAGAAATATAGAAGCTCAATGCGGAGAAGATACCGAAACCAAGCCATTCATACAGAATGCATATTCGGCGCATTTTTGAGATGCACAACTATGACTGTTGCATTCGCATCTCGCACAAGAAATGAATAGAAAGCTGTGTAGAGTTAAAAGAGGTTCAACTTTTAGAAAACATATCTGCAGAAATTTTGGGGATTTTTATTCCATTCCACTGTGTCTCATATGTTTTAAATGCAATCATGTGATCGGTGCTTTGGCTATTTGTATTAAACTATGCATAAATACATGATGCTGTTTTGTTCATTATTGTTTATGCAATTTATGAAATTATATTTGATTAATAAATATTAGTTTAGACGTTGTGCAATTTTTTTATAGACAGTCTTATTTAATTGCATTGAATAAACAGTTTAATGAGGTGCATTGTTTTGCTCATTACACCCTCCTGTGGCCTCAGGAGACAGGTCAAAAGTTTCCTTAACATTTATTTAATCTGCATATAAAATATAAGAAAGGAGATATGTTTCAATTTTATTTTGTGTTTGACTGTTAAAACTAAAAATAGTGGTTGTTTGACTCAATAAATTGGGTCATTTAAAAATACAGTGGTTGAATTTTAATCTTTTCTTCTACTGCTGTTTAAAAAAAGGTAAGAAATTCAACAATTATCCATATTGAATGATATGAAACATTAATTGTGTTAAATTTTTTTAGCTATATCGCCCAGCCCCAGCAGGCCACACATTTTTTCAAAATGAGGTCTCTCACACACACAGGTCCCTGCCCCCACCAAACCAACCGTAAATCCAAGACCAAGATATGCATCATCATATTTTCTCATGCCATACACTTAATCATAAAAAACCCTCAGTCACCCTCTTATTTTCTCCGCTTCAAAAAACACATTCAACATTTCAAACCAATTCACGAAACCAATCAATATTTGCATAATCCCCGCCTGCCCTTGAGTCTGGGGCTTTTAATTCAACACTGCAACATTGCGCCATTCTCGTGAATCATCTACATTTGTATAATCCCTACCAGTCTCTTTGAAATGTCATTTAACAATAGAGTCTGACCTGGCCTCAAACACTTCCACTGGGCTAGTGTGTTTACATCATGTTTAAGAAGATGCTGTCTTCAAGGATACCACAGAAATACAATTCGATCCCTTTTGTTGTGTGCTTGTCATTTTATCAAGGACTGCTCTAATCTTGGCTTTTATCTTCGTTGGCTTCTAATCTTCTTAATTTGGACTAACAAGCTCTCCGAACCACAACCTATAAGCAGAGCTGGGTAGTAACGATTACATGTAATCTGGATTACGTAATCAGATTCCAAAACTCAAGTACTTGTAGTTAGAGTAAACTACTTTTTAAAATACTGCGTAATCCAGACTACAGTTACTTTTTATGGATTACATGGTCCATTTTATTTCTAATGTGTGGCAAGTTGTTTACAAATCATTGATTCTCCCTAAATTTCCGTATTTACTGCGTTCCCACTTATTTTTTCATAATAAACCTGCAGCTAAAAAGCCATTTGTGATTCTTCGGGTTACTCGGCCCCGGAGGGTATCAGAATGGCGCTCAGAAGAAATCGCCAACAAGACTTGAAAATGGAGGAGCAGCAGCCTTTTAATCACTGGATGTACTGACATCATTTATTTTAAAAAAATAAATAGAGGTAGGAAAATATGCTGTTCAGTGTAGCTCTGCCTCCTACTGGATAATTTTGCTGTCACTGAAATCTTTGACCTAGCAATGGTATTTAGAATTTCATGTTCTTTAGCTTCTTTTTTGCTTATGTGGTACTGCTTCATTTATTTACCTGCCCATACCACTTCAGGTATTTTCAGGTAAATATTTGGGGGAGATTTACAATCTAACTCCTACCACCATATATATATATATATATACACATACTGCTTTCTTATATATATATACTGCCTTTCTGCCTGCCATACTCCTCTTACACACTGCCTGCCTGCCTATACCATACACACACCTCCTTGCCTGCTGCCTGCCTGCCACTCACCTTTCCCCCTGCCTGCCTCTATGCCTGCCTGCAGTGCCATTATGCCATTCCTGCATGTGTACCACCTCGCTTTTGTGTCTGCTGCTGCTTGTTACTATGCACCCTAAAATGCCTTGAGATGCCCTTGAAATGTCATGCCTGCCTGCCTTTTTTTGTCTTTTCAGACCAAGTATGCAATGCTGCTGCTGTTTGATGTTTCTTCATTTCAACTGCAGTATACACTCCTGCACTAGTGTTTGCTGCTGCCTGCTGCCTAGCACTGCTCTTGCTGCTGCCTGCATGCCTTTCAATATTGTTTTCTCTCCTGCTCTTTGCCCTCCATTTACTTAATTCTAAGTAAATATATGCTTTAAAATCATAAGATCCGCCACTGCCACTATTCAGTGTTATTAGCAAACACTTACTGCCTGCTCCATGCGCCTAAGTATGCCCTAAGTACTCACTTTCCATCCATTGCACTTGAAAGAAAGCCCTTGTGGCTCTTTTCCAGCCATCCGCCTGCATATCATTTTTGGGCTATATATATTTTCTTTTTATATGTCCAAAGCCAGTACAGGGTTAGGCCAGTTCAGTTTGTATGATATCCAATAAGGGTTAGCACAAGTATCAATCTAAATGTAAACCAAAAGTAATCAGATTACATTTACTAAAAATGTATGGCTCTAAGAGATTATATGTGTGCACCTTACAAATTTTGTCATGTAATCTGTAATCAGTAACTGATTACAATTCATAAGTAATCTACCCAGCTCTGCCTATAAGTATGATTGATACGTTGTGTACATTTTCAACTGAGTGCTTAAAGTTTTTGTGCTAATATGTGATGTATACCTAGTGCAGCTTTAGGTTTCCAGGTAAAGCACAATATTACTGTCTCACAGAAATAGTTCTGATAATTCACTGTGAACCTACTATTTCATAAGAATATGTTGATTATTGTAGACTGATGTTGTTCTAATGACTTCATTTAATAATAATGTAGTGTAGCACACAGACTTTATAATAATTGTGAAACTGCTGTTTATTGTGCTGCACCGGCAGTTATAGGGTTAATGCGGGAGAGATGAGTGATTTCGGCTGGTGCTCCTGTGATACAACTGTTCTGCGTTCTGATTAAAAGTTAAGACCAAGCGTCTTTTGTCTGTCGTTCTTCAAACATTACAGTAGACATAGTTTGGTTTACAAACTATATTGTTTCGCCTAACGTTTTCACCAAGTGATCACAGTTTAGCAGCTAAACTTTAGCTGTGGGCACAATTCGCTTGCATAAGTGTTTTTGTGTTTTATGTCTTTATTATAAGAACGGATTAGAGCACTGTATTACTGATTTATGTAAAGGTACTTTGTCAATGGTAGCGCTGGCTAACTGGCTCAACGACTCCTGTCTGTGCCAATCACAACAGGTTTGGCCAGCTGACCAATCAGAGCAGAGTAGGCTTGAGGAAGGGAGGGGTTTGCTCTGAACTTGCTTTGAACGAATCGTTTCGAAATCACTGGCAAATGACTCTAATATTAAATGTATATTTTGTGAAACTTACAATGTTTTCTGACCTTAGATGCATTTAAACCTGATGTAGGGGACTCCAACACAATATTAGGAAACTTTACAATACCATATGCCCTGTTCTTTAAGCAAGGCTTACATTTAAATGTGTCATTGTTTTGTTTTGAGTGTATGGTCAATAAATAAAGGAATTAATAGAGAGGGCACAAAATGTACCAAATTTGCTCCCGGTTGTCGTGCCCAACTTGTCATATCTCTGTTCCCCACCAGTGGGGTGCACCCCACACTTTGAGAAGCGCTGCTCTAGAGTTGCCTAATTTTTTAATGTGTCATGCGTGGTGAGACTGGCCTCTGCTTGTGTCAGATTTCACTTTCCGACTACCCTGGCATAAGAAGAAGAAAAGAAGAAGAAATAATGATAAGAAAGAATAATAACAACATGAAGAACACTAAAGAATACAATAGTGTAGTGTTTTTCAATCCTCGTCCTGGGGACCCACCGCTCTGCACATTTTGTATGTCTCTCTAATCTGACACACTCCATTCATGGAGCTCTTGTCTAATGAACTAATGACGTGTTAAATAAGGAGAGCGGTGTGCAGAGCGGTGAGTCACCAGGACCAGGGTTGAGAATAGGGATCTTTGCCCCTTGGCAGCATGACTCCAAATTTTTTGTTTAATGGAGAACATCACAATTTTTATTATAGCCTAATAATGTTTATTAATTTTTAGGATTTGTTGTGCAAAGCCCCTCTGGTCCCCTGGTTGTTCCTCTGGGAGGTTCAGTGGTTCTACCCTGTTCTGTTGATACACTCTTACCAGTGGAAGGTCTGGAGGTCGAATGGAAAAGAGACTCAGGGACTCTGGTGCATCTGTTTCAAGATGGTGAGAGTAGACCAGAGTCTCAGCACCAGGATTATTATGATAGAGCTCATTTCTTTACTGAGGAGATTCAACACGGAAACTTCTCCCTCCTGTTGAACAATGTGAGAGCTGAGGATAAGGGAGAATACAGATGTAAAGTTTACTCTGACCAGGATTCTGATGAAAATGTGGTTGAAATAAAATATGTTGGTAAGTGAGAAGCACATGTACAATTAATCAATATAAAATAAATTGCATATTTTGTAAAAATGTTATGTTGTTTAATTTAATGTGTTTATTCTTCAGAGCGCTTGATAGTATCAGGATCAAATCACTCCATATCTCCATATGAGGGTGAGGACGTCACTTTGAGCTGCTCTGTGGACTCTCACATCCCACCTGAAGAGATTGAAGAGGTTTCATGGAAGAAAATAGATAAAGATGGTGAAATTCTGGTTCTGCTCTTTCACTATAACGAAATTATAACAGAGTCAACACCTGATCAATACAAAGACAGAGCTGAGTTCTTTGCTGATGAAATCCCCAAAGCAAACTTCTCTCTCAGACTGAAGAGTGTCAGAAACGCGGACAAAGGAGTTTACATGTGTCTAGTGTTCGCTGGAGATTTTTCAGCCAACACAACTATGGAGGTAAAAATAAGTAAGTAAGCAGATAAGAGGTGAGTCTAAATAAAGCAAACAAAAGCCCGATTTAGACGGTAATTGTTTCTCATGTGGACGTCTGTAAAAATACATTTACATATCACCTCAGTGATAAAACTCACTGACCAGACACATAACTGTCTGCTGCAAATAAAATTAAATTAATTTATTCTACGAACCTGAGAATGCGCTGCTCACCTGACCAGACACATAACTGTCTGCTGCAAATAAAATTAATTTTATTTACTAATTTATTCTTAACATAGTGTAAAATGTATTTAAAAATAGTTAAGTAAAATGTATTCTTATTATTCCAAGCTTATTTTATAATATATAATCCTATTTATTATTTTATAATTTAAAGTAAATATTCCAGGTTAGAGACCCCAGTGAGTCGATGTATAGAAAAATAATGTAGGAACTAAATTTTCTTTAAACTATACTTTAAAATATGCTATTAGGGTTTCTGGAGTCGTTTTTGTGAGCGAATTTTAATTTCAAAATCTGAAACCGTTGCCCAAAACAGGAAGTGACATAACAGAGAGGGAGATCGGTCTTATTTTAACCATAGGAAAACAATGGATCGCACAGTTCGACGCTGAGGAAATTTGAAATGTTTACGTAACACTTGTATGATGACCACAGATACACTAATAAGCCTGTTCTGGTAGCCACAAGAGCAGCATACAGGCCAGGATTAGACAGAACAATGATCCCAGGGAGACAAACCGAGTTGTGTGGGAGGAGAACAGGGCAGGCGGTCTTGGTGAGAGACCAGTGTCAGCTTTACAAATATACACACGTTAGCTAACAATATGTGATCAGGCAATAGCAAAGCTAGTATAAGTCGTCTATGAGTATTGATACTTACCAGTAACAGAAACTAATTAGCAAGATCAGGCGTGTCACACTCATTAATATCCGACTTCTAACGATATGTGATGTTTCTCATCAACGAGGAGAGAGAGAGAGAGAGAGAGATAAACATGTTTTTTGTTTCATTATGTGTGGGAAATGTTAGGCCATGGTCACAGCTGAGGAAAGCCTGCAAGCAGAGAGTTAGATGCATACAGTGGAGAATGTGGACCCCCACACCCTGCTGTGCAGCCGCCTGGACTCTGCACCCAGGCTTTGTGCTGTCTGGAAAACCTTATGTGCTACAGACAAGCCTAAATACACTTCTCAGACAGGAGCATGGACCTCTCCAGGCCCAGCAGACACACATGCATGTTTATAGGGGCAGAGATCATTTATTATTCTGAGCTAAATACTTGTTATGTATAAATACATAGTAAATTAAAGATTTGAATATTAAAAACATCAGAATAATTTTTTTTTTTTTTTTTTTTTTCACTTACAAGTTGCCTATATTTAGTCAGCAACTACCCGTGCAAGTCACACTTTTGATGGCATTAGTATACATTATTTTGACAGCATACAGGCAAGTTGTCTGCTGGGCCTATAGCATTCTGGAGTAGCTCTACCTGCATGTGTTGTTTCAGCCACATACACAGTTTCCAGAGGAAGGCACTTTATAAAGGTTTTGAGTGTCCCCATTTGCGACAATCAATAAAAAATAATCACAATCACAAACA
>NW_024879213.1:193277-193422 GCF_018340385.1 Cyprinus carpio | reverse complement strand
TAATCACAAGTTTTCAAACAATCAAACAAAAGCACAAAATCACACCGCTGAGTGGCGCTTTAATCACAAGTTTTCAAACAAGCGCATTAAAGCACATTTTTGCAAATAGACGTCAGTTTTGCCTTGCTGATGTGTTACATTTGAA
>NW_024879213.1:192116-192254 GCF_018340385.1 Cyprinus carpio | reverse complement strand
AATAATAATAATAATAATAATGTCTCCAAAAACTCCAAAATGTTTTTTTGTCATGTCTGTAACACATGTGTATTTCCAAATCTAAAAAAGCCTATAAAACATCATAGACTGATCATACTGATGTCTGGACTCTGTTTA
>NW_024879213.1:191909-192060 GCF_018340385.1 Cyprinus carpio | reverse complement strand
TATATTTCATAGTCTAAAAAAAATATTGTTTAGATGAAACAAAATAAAATTAACGCAACAGTTCGCAAATTTATTTATTTATTTTTTTGAGTTAAGGCAACTTCCTCTTAAGTTATAATAACTAATAAACTATATTGCGCTATACATTAGC
>NW_024879213.1:191433-191547 GCF_018340385.1 Cyprinus carpio | reverse complement strand
TTATTTGTGAACGTAGCATTTGCGGAAGGCTTTAAGACCAAGCGGAGTCCTCCATCAGCTGCTGCAGCTTCACAGCGCGCGGGACTCGCGCTAACTGACCCAGCTTCAAAGTCT
>NW_024879213.1:191311-191389 GCF_018340385.1 Cyprinus carpio | reverse complement strand
GTAAGTTAATGCTGTTAAATAGAGAGTTAAATAGAGAGAGAGAGAGAGAGAGAGAGAGAGAGAGCGAGAGAGTTAAAT
>NW_024879213.1:189462-189824 GCF_018340385.1 Cyprinus carpio | reverse complement strand
TATATACACACAGGTGCATCTAAAAAAAATAGAAAATCATGGAAAAGTTCTTTATTTTTTGTAATTTAATTAAAAAAAGCAAACTTTCTTACAGTAGGTGGCCAACCAAAATGCCTACTACCACCACCGCAGGGCTGCAGCGTTAACTGCAAGTCAGTCGCATGTTAAAGTCATTCTCAAAACTACCGCCAGGTGGCGCAAAGGGACAGTTTGCAAACTGACTGCAATTATATTTTGTTTT
The DNA here is from genome assembly GCF_018340385.1 of Cyprinus carpio. Classification (NCBI taxonomy): domain Eukaryota; kingdom Metazoa; phylum Chordata; class Actinopteri; order Cypriniformes; family Cyprinidae; genus Cyprinus; species Cyprinus carpio. The sequence goes on along the minus strand of NW_024879213.1, from coordinate 189,583 downwards.
GTAAATTTATAATATAACATTATGACATCCTTAAAAATCATTTATAATATAACATTATGACATCATAAAAAATAATTGTATAGGCTGCAGCCTAACGCTTCAAAAAAAAAAAGTGCACAAA
>NW_024879213.1:186840-189443 GCF_018340385.1 Cyprinus carpio | reverse complement strand
AAAAAAAAAAAAAAAAAAAAAGGTACACAAAGCCTCCTACTGCATGTTATGATGATTAAACAGTCATTATGACAACCATTAAAACTACACAATTTCCTTATGTTGTATTGAGGGGCTTTCATTTCGATCTACAGGCTAAAGAAAGTTTTTGAACGAAAAATCCTGACCTTGGCCATTGGTCCAAGCATACATATCGATGTGTACAAGGCTGCACGTTCAATATACATGATACCAAATAACAATTAACCACAACACAAATTTTTTTTTCAAAAACTTGGAAAAAAAAAAATAATAGGCTAAAACTGGGACATGAAAATCTAGAAATCGTACAAAAAGTAGGATATTAACTTGGAATGTTTAGATTACATTGATGGCATTATGCCATAAAAAATAAAACAATTGAAAAGGTGGCTTATTGTTGCATGTTATAGGCTAGGCCTAGTTCTAACATATTTTGGCACTATAGTTACATCATTTTTTTTTTTTTGATAACAATAAAATAATATGTAAAATGATTAATACAGATGTGTGTATTCTGCAGTTCGGTGGTTTATGTTACACCATTTTTTTTTTCTTTTAGATAGAGCATTTCCATTTTACACTAAGTATCCAGTGTGACTGAATTCAGTTCAGCTGGAGGGGGTTGGGGTTTGGGGGTAGTTCTGTATTGCTTGTGGGAGTTGAAGTAAAGGTGTAAATCTCTTGCTCTTTCATATAGAGAGTGTCTGATCAGCATTTCAAACTTGCAGAGCAGGTTTAGGCAAAGTGGACAATCCCTCGTTTGGTTTGGTTTGGCTTTTGCAATTTTTGCAATGGAATACAGAGGATTACATACAATATAATATGGTTTTGTTTTTTCTCAGGAGACATGAGGTACCTCTGAGAAAGAGACAAAGGAACTGGACGAAAGAAACGTGCGTCTGCCAAAGAGATAAAAACTTTTGTTCTTAATGTGTGCTGCTTTGACTATTTTCAGTTTTGCACCGTTTTAATTGTACTCGTAACGCTACAGTCATTTTGGCAATACAAATGTACAAATATAGTGCAGTAATAAGAAACTGTCCTGAGACATCATGTAGGCCTAATCATTTTTAGTTTCATTATTGGGCAATTCCAGCATTATTGACGTGAAATTCAATTAAAACCTGAAATATAAATTCTCACAGAATGTATTCATTACCAATCCATCTGTATATTGAACCATCTCTTTTATGTTTTCTAAAACCCATTGTCCAGAAATCAGAAAGTATTAGATCTATGAATGTGTTTATAGGCTGTTTTAGATTTGGGAAATACACATGCGTTACAGACTTGACAAAAAAGACCCGAGTTTTTGGGAGACAACATGTTTTGTAGACTTTCTGTGATTTACACTGCACAAACCAGAAGAAACAATATTTGCACAATGGAGAAGGGTTAACCATTCTCAAAACATAAATTATCAATTTTATTTAAATTTCCTTTTTTGTGTTTCAGAGGAAAAATCAATGTTAAGGATGTGTCATCTCTCCTTTACGGACCGTTCTGAAAGCAGAATTTATGCAAACGCATATAAAATGCTTTAAAAACTGTAACCGAGATGTCTAGAGGATATTTAGTAGGGCTGCCCCCACATAAGATTTTTTTGCAGTTACTAGTAGTGGATTTATTTTTAGTCATTATTCCAACTAATCCTGCGTTTATATTAAATTAGCATCTATAATCCATAATGAGCCTTAATATATTGCATCAAGCACACACATTAAGTTTGCCACTGAAAGCACACAGACAGTAGCCTAATAATTGTGGGAAAAGGAGACATTCTAATTATTTATTAATGAACTAATGCTTTTTTCTTGTCAGCTGCAAGATCAAATTCAGGTGTGACTCTATACAGAAATGCAACCTTCGATTACATAATCAGCGAATTACTTGCTTTTGCTTTGGGTAGTTGCTTTTGGTGACATTTCAAGCTTTCTGTTGTAATTTATTTCCTATGTGGAGGCATTCCAATTTTAAGTTACTTCATTATCAGGAAAAAATTGAAGCGATCGAGACCGCACTTACTCCCACACCAACCATGCATGCGCGTGTAATACTTTTCTGCACAAACACACTTAAATATGAATAGTTATAGAGCACATTTGTTTTGGGATTTACAGTATGCGATCTATTAAAAAATAAATCTTCACATAATCTACATCGGTGACAGATGAAAATATATAACCCGTAAATTAGAAAATTTCTTTTACGCCTTAAAAGTTATCCAACCTGGCAATACCGCTCCAAATGATTGATCATTAATTGGCTCTTGATCTAGATTAAACGGATGCATGACTCTTATAAGCTTGTTTTAATAAATCTCTTTTGGATTAAATAATAAAGATATAAAGCAGGTTAAGTTAAATATTATTGTACAAATAATATTAAATTGCTATTGACTGCGAATAAGATTGCAGTTTCACAATTTGCATATGCATTATGAAGTTATTTATTTTTTACATGCAATTATCCAAAATAAAACCAAACAAAATTTTTGATCAAGATAAAATATGTTGACAAATAAGAATAAATGTTGTGCGTCGCGCAAATCTTGCACTCTGATATTTTAAAGGAGCCGTATG